>NW_026733278.1:0-122500 GCF_028476545.2 Physella acuta
GGTGTCATTGTATATAAATACCTAAACCTCAATAAGGACTAACCTAACTTTAAATTAATAGGTGTCATATTATATAAATATCTAACCCTCATTAAGGTCTAACCTAAGTTTAAGTTAATTGTTGTCATATTATATAAATACCTAACCCTCATTAAGGACTAACCTAAGTTTAAATTAATTGAGGACTAACCTAAGTTTAAATTAATTTGTGCCATTGTATGAAAATACCTAGCCCTTACCCCAGCAATAAATTTTAAGATAGGAAACATGTTTTCTTTGTTTATGGTTTCTTAAAAAAATATAACCGGAAAATTTAGAAATGTGGTTTATAGATGACCATATAGACTTCAAAGCGGGCCGCTGTTTATAAACAAGAAAACACAGCATCAAGACCACACCGATGTAAGGTTGTAAGTAAAACCATCCTACAGGGTGTGAGGTGATAAAATATTGTTTGACTGGGGAAAGTGTGGGAGAAAGTGTGGGGGAGAAAGAGTGGGAGACTGCCCGTGGGTGGTCGGGCAGAAATATGATACGCCTTAGTAGAGTTGTGCCACAAGACTGGGCAGGTGTGGGGTGGGGGGAGGTCGGGGAGGGGGAGTCAAGTAGTCGTATATTGTGGTGTACATTTTCCCCTGTCATCGCAATGATAAAAAAAACCTATACTTAACTTTATAAGGGCACGGAGTGGTCTAGCGGTAGAGAGCTGGACTGCTAACCCCGTAAGTCTCGAGTTTGAATCTTGGTTCAGTGGACCGTCCCTGAGTCCACCCAACTCTGGTGGGTACCTAACTCACGTTAGGGAAAGTAAAGGCGGCTGGGCATATTGCTGACCACAGTATCTCTGCATATGCCGAGGTCACATAAACAAGTGAACTCTACTTCACTTGCCTTATAGACAGTCGGGTTTGAAAGGGAATTTTTAGCTTTCTAAACTATAAAACTTTAATCGAACATCTAACTTTATAAACTGCAAATATACAATTAAAAATCTGAACATCCAATATAAAAATCTGTAACATGCACCATAAACTGACATCTAAAATAAAATATCGGCATCTAGCACCAGAAATTGAACCACAAAAAAAAAAACCTGAAATATTTGCCATCATCCATTTATAATACTTTATTTAAACCATCCGTATTTTTTTTTTACCGTTTCTGTCTTGGGACGGGAGTGGATACTAGAAAAAAGTATATATTTTCTATATAAATATATTTCGTTCGTCGGGGGGGGGGGGAGAGGAGGAAGTGGGGGGTAGACGTGGGGGTGGGGGTGAAGAGATGTCTGAAAGAAACTCTGAACAGATGCCGCCATGATGTTTCTAATAACTACATTAAAACTCATCGACCTTTTTATCACTTGAAATAACCCAGACCCAACGAAGGGAAAGCCGCATCAATGAAAGGTGACCGCTGCTTATCTGGTGTCCGCTCAGCCCCTTTTTTAATAATTTACGTTTTCATTTTTCTGACGTTCCATCTTGTAGACTTTTTGGTCTATTTTTAGTTGTGCATGGGGTCTAATTCGTATAAACTGACACAGATGGCTTTGAAGATCTCAGCTTGACATTATTTTACTGACAAATATATGGAATTGTTCATTAATTATTTAATTATTGTCTCGGCATATTCAGGGCTATGTGATATCCGGTATCCCTCTCCTAACGCAATAATTATCATTTAACCACCTAGCCCTACTCAAGTCTTTTCTCCAGACTTTTTTCTCCGGGGGGGGGGGGGGGGCACTTGAATTTTTTGGGTGGGAGGGGGGCGAACTAAAATTTTTGGGAGGGGGGGGATACTGGTAAAAGTATATATTTTCTATAGAGATGGCTGGAAGAAACTCTTCCCTACTCCTAGCCTAGTCTTAACCCGAACCCCTCAATCCTTTCTTTGATCACAACCCTGTTCCTAGTCCTGAGTGCAAAAGCAAAACATGCTAAGCAAAACATGCTAAATACCGTGCTAATGTACACATCTCGGTATTGCTGTATACAGCCTACTACTGTACAAAATCCACATTACTGTATAAAAGCTGTTTTACTTTATAAAATCCATATTACTGTATAAAATCTGTTTTACTTTATAAAATCCATATTACTGTATAAAATCTGTTTTACTTTATAAAATCCACATTACTGTATAAAATGTCTATTTCTGCTTCATCCTTCGGTTTTTTTTTTTATATGAACATCAGCGTTTAATTCAACATGTGACTCCCCCCCCCCCCCAGTCTCAGTTATCCACACTAAGAAAAAATTTAAGTAAGATAAATTTTGATAAGTAATTTTTCTTCAAACTTTAAAGGATTAATAAAACGTAAATAAATTGTTATTTTTAAGCAAAGTTTAAATTTTTTCAAAAAAAAAAAGTTTATCTTTGGCCTGACTGGGCCAGCTGGGATATTTCGTATTTATCTGGCAGATCGAGGGTGATAAAACCTGGCCAGGTTGTGTGTATCGTCTGCTGGGTCAGGATGCTAGAGGATGATGGGTGGGGTGGGGGGGGGGCGTGTGTTCAGCGTTACATCTGTATGAATAACCGTATGTAATCGTCTTAAAAAAGTACAGGAAGTAAGCTAAGAGATATACGGAAATAAGGTCACTTATCTCGCCAATAAAAATGAATAAGCCCAGGATTCTTTTATAAACGACGTCACATCCCTAGGTAGATGGAGGGGGGTTTTAATTTTTGTGACGATGTGTGACGAAGGCGAGGGAGGAGGTTCATAAAATGTTACCGACAGTCTATTCTATTTTAAAATTGTATTTTTTTAAAAACTGAATTTTAGCGGGTTTTTTTTTTAATATTTTTTTTTTGTAAATTTCAAAAAATAAATAACTTAAATAAATAAGTTAATAACTTTACCCTTTCGACAGTCCATGTTGAAGATAATTTAGATTTCACCTGTTTCTGTTACCTCGCCACATGAAGGGGTAGTGTGGTCAGCACAATGTCAACCGTAGGAGTTTTGTTTCTACGTACTGGGTGGAGTCAGGGAGGCCCTAAGTATTCAATCCCAGGACCCGAACGAACTCCTGACTAGCAGTTGTACACTAATGTTGACCGAGCAAAGTTGCTACAATTGCTATTTTAAATTTAAAAAAAAAAAAGTTCTGATAATTTTGGTCGACGACCGGTGGTTGGGGGGGGGGGGGGTAGGGGGGTGGAGGGTAGGCTAAGGTAGGATGTCATTTCATTTGCGCTTCTGACTTTTTATGATGATGTGTGTCGATGCAGAGAGAGGTAAAAATCGTGTCTTGGTTCACGCGTGACCCTTTTCACACCAATAAACGGAAGAATCAGCTCACTACTCAACACTAGTATAAAGGTCTGAGTTAACTTACAATCAACCGGAAAAAGATTCTACACATTTTTGTTCGTTTATCTCTACGAAAGTGAAGGTTCGAACAGAGCCGGCGTTAGGGGGTGGGCAAACGGGGCGGCCGCCCTAGGCCCCGCGCCTGAAGGGGCCCCGCGCTTCAGCACTGTCATGTGTATCTTAATTAGTTTGTAAACTTAAAAAAAAATGTTGCTGAATTCAATGGGGAAAAACTAAATGGTCGAATGCCGAAGTTGTTGATTGTTATAACTGAGGCCACGGTTGATGTTGGTGAGTTATCACCCACCTAAACTGGGACAGGCCGTAATTCGATACAAAAATAGACAGTGTCACGCACCTCCCCTTTGTGTAGGGCACGGTCGCCTGGCATTTGACCTGAGCTGACTGGAGATTGTTGGATGCGAATCAGTCCCCCGACCTGACATGGGATGTAAATTTGGGAAACAGGTAAAAAGATACTCTATTGTATGCGGACCGATGAAGACGTCTTTTTAGTGAGCAGAGGGATGCCTGTAGTAGACAGTTAGTGACCTGATGAACGCTAGTCCTGACTTTCTTGTTGTATATGTAGCCCTACTTGTCTTGGTATAACAAAATTAACATTCAGTTGCGTGCAGAGGGGTGGGAAGAGGGCGATGAGGGGGGGGGGAGGCCCTTAGGATCTATATCAAGGGGCATTAGACAGAGTGATTTATTATTGTTTTTTTAAGAAGGTTAAAAGTGTTGATGTAGCATGTTTTCTTTATCATTAGCAGGTTTACGTTATGGTGTCACCACCCCCCCCCCCCCCCCCTTCCACCCTTGTCGGGATTTATCAAATTTGCTCTTAAAAGACTATTCAACACTCTAATTAATACCTTTTTAAAGTGGAACTATAATTTTTTTGTATATGTTTTCCTATTTTATTGCCTTGGTGTCACCCCCCCTAAATGGTGTCACCCGGTGCGGTCCGCACCCCACCCCCTCGCTACGCCCATGCTTTTATATTAACAATTAGTCATCAACAAACAATTTAAACAACTTTATTTTCCTAATTATTTGGCACGTGATTGAATTTTCTTAAGTGATTTGGTATGAATTACATATCTCTCAAAAGTTATTAAATATCTTAGCAAGAAAAAAAACACTAAGAACATTGGGTTAAAACGTGGGAGAGGTAAAACATTTATGTGTTATTATGTGTGTAGTGTGTATGCATATTATATAGGGACTATACACACACATACACACACACACACACACACATATATATATATATATATATATAATATATATATATATATATATATATATATATATATATATATATATATATATATATATATATATATATATATATATAAAATGGAAAAAAGCAGGCCCCCGCTCGGATGGTTGGCCCTAGGCCCCGCGTATTCCTAACGCCGGCTCTGGGTTCGAAGAAAGGCATAATTTAACAATTTTATATGAACAATTCCAAGTAGCTAGCCTTCCTATTCTTTCAACTGTGCAACTGCTGGTATTAAAACTATCAGGTTTTATTATTATAGGAAAAAAAATTAGCAAAAACAAAATACGCTTTTAGCTGTTTACAAATATTTTTGTAAAATCAAAGGGAAACAACTGTTAAACACCTAGAGTAGCCTAAGCTGCACTGTGTTGTATAGTATGTCTAATTTAGTTCACCCGATCTAAAGTACGTGAAAAGCCGGCCTAGGATCATCTATACCCCTCCTCCACCCACCCAGTCTCGCATTACAACTTTTTGTTTTCTTTATGCTTTGTTCTCGGCATACCTCGATGTGTCGAGTGTCACGTGATCCAGGTTTTAAAAGATTCGCCCCCAAGTTGTGATACCTTAAACTAGAGTTATCTAACTTGAAAGGATTTTTTGAACTTTTTTAGTTTTTAATAATTCTTTTTTTTTTTTGTCATAAAATGGGGTGTATAACGACATAGTACCCCGAGACAACTAGGAATATTTATTTTTCTAACACCTTTGTGGGGTTGTGAAAATTTTAATTCAGTCTACATCCCTCTCCACTTTTCGCTTCCTAGAACTAGCAGCATAGTCAGGATAAGGGTAAAAAAATGTTCCTACATAATTTTACATTTTTTTTCTCCAATGCCATTATAATAGAGTACATCTGCTTCAGAGACCTCGGCATATGAAGGCATAATGTGGTCAGCCGCCTTTGTTTCCCTAACGTGAGTTAGGTACCCATTAGAGCTAGGTGGACTCATGGACGTTTTACTGACTTAAACCCGGATTCGAACTCGAAATTTTTGGTTTAAGAGTCTAGCTCTCTACCACTAGACTACTAGAATTTGTGAAAAATTCCTCCACGCTCTACCAATCTTCCAGCGCAAAACCCTTCCTGCATCGCTAGTTTATTTACTACATTTTTTTTTAAATCTTAAAAACGTATTGACGTTTTAGTAGGAAAATATATGTCATGTTTAAAAAAAACTGTTTCTTCAATAAGAAACATGTATAAAACACTTTTATAAGCAACTGATGCTCCCCTTTGGCTGTGTGTGGGGGTTTAGTCAGAGGCGTATCCAGGTTTTCGTTGTAGGGGGAGCAAAATGAGCAAAAAAAAGGCGCCGAATTTTTAACACGTTCTATATACGTGTATTATATATATATATATATATATATATATATATATATATATATATATATATATATATATATATATATATATATATATATATATATATATATACTACAACCAAAAACAAAAAACGCAACACAACCTGTTTTGTAATTCTTTAAAAAAAAATTATTTTTACATAATAAATCCTGGGACATTAATTAAGACATGCGAAATAGGGGAAATAATCACTCTCTTAATATAAATATGAATATATATCTTCATATTTAATTATAAATATCAAAACAAATCAATAATTACTTTAGAATGTAATAAAATTGTTTAACAATATTCGTGTTTACAAATTTTTTGTGTGTCTATAATCAGAATTAAATATATCGTCATCATAAATGCTAAAATATTACAGCATAATGAAAGTTTTAAAAATGAGAGTTGGTATAAAAACACTCTATTTATATATAATAGATAAACATTCGGAATAATAGCTTACATTTAACTATAAAATCGGTCATTTAGTTCAGATCATACATCTTTTAATTAACTACTGCTTTTTGTGTTCTTTAAAGATCATTTTTTAACATAGTGATGAGGTGTGGGTCAGATCACTGTATTGATCACACACCTTTTTACTGGTAATTGCAAAAACAATATTCATAGAGTTGTACCTGTTTCAAAAGCTATGATTCTGGCGGCATGGTAATTTGGTACATCGTTACGCATTTTCCCAAATATACTTAACAGATCAGTTCGGGGTGGGTTGGGGGGGGGGGGGGGGGGGGTACAACTTTATTCACCACTATCCGGTCACTTTAGGTCAATTATCCAACCCAGTCTATACCTAGGTGTGACATTAATGGTGAGGTGTGTGTGGGGTGGGGGTGGGGTGGGTGGGTGGGATAACCAACTCAGAGTGAACATAGCGTCAGTTTTTAGATGACTGTTCTAAACATACATATTCAATTACACATATATACTGATTCATAAATATATTTAAATAAGTAGCAGTGGTATTATGACAATATTTTTTTACAGAGGGATCAATGCGGGGGGGGGGGGGGTTGTAACTGGTTCATATAATTTGTAATCGTAATCACTATCGCCCAAACTGTCATAATGCTACTACATCATCGTGATGACGTTGTTGACCTTGTCAAAATTTCCCCACCGCTACGCAGTTTGCCCATAAGTAAATTTAAATAGAGGTGCCATATCAGTTGTATTTGTGTCTGTATTGTAATTTTTTTTTAAATTAATTACCCCGATTAAAACTGTATATATAAAGTAATATTTTAGTATTTATTGTGTGGGGTTGATCTGTTTTTAGAATTTAATGTGTGTGGGGTGCTATATTTTAAAATTTAATGTGTGGGGGATGCTATATTTTAGAAGAAGTGTCTGTTGATGGTGTGCTAGTTTTGGCAATGTGTGTGTGGGGGGGGGGGGGGGTGCACAAATAAACCTGAGTTAAATTCAGCTCCAGCTCTGGACGTGTCAGTCTCCGAGACGCCAATAAAAATATATCTCCTGCCGATAATTCCACGTGATACAATCTCCCGGCTTATCCTCCCGGAAAATGCCGGCTACATTGATAGCGAGAAGCGACGCCGATGACGTAAAGGTAATGCGCTTCACAGTGTGGGTTCTGGTGTCTAGAAGGTTATGGGATATGTTGTGTGTGGGGGTGGGGGTCAGGTGAGGTAGGTGAGGTAGGTGAGGGTACAAAATGTAGGGGGGGGGGGGGTTGGCGTTAGTGGGGGGGGGGGTCGTTTAGGTAAGGGGACATAAGTAATGGACTGTGTAGCTGAGGGGACGAAATCTACGAGGCGGCCTGGTCGTTTAGTCAGGGGGTCATTTGGTTGGATGGGGGGGGGGGGGGGTCATTGGATGTTAGGGTTATGGTTAGAGACAGTGACAATCCAACCAAAGTGAACAACACAAAATGGGGGGGGGGGGGGGGGGGGTGGAGGAGGTTTATAGGAAGTTAAAAAAAAAAATAATTTAAGTTGTATTAGTTTTTGTTCAATTTTTTTTCTAGAATGCTCTTTTCTAAAAAAAATTTCTTAGGTATATTAATAAATATATTCGGATCTTTTGATGTTAATGAAGCTTTAGCACCTCTCCCCAAATCATATATACATATATATATATATATATATATATATATATATATATATATATATATATATATATATATATATATATATATATATATATATATATATATATATATATATATATATCTTTTCCCCACACCTGAAGGGCTAAATCTTCGTCTGTTCTATACACTGTCAGGACAAATCTTGGACTTTAAAATATCACAAGCGTCAACTGACCTGAAGACGCGTTGTCTATCATAGCCAAAGATAGCCATCGGGTAAACCCGAGAGATAAAATTAGGTCCGAACCTGTTTTGGAGAATAGAGTCGCTCTTGTGGCTCGGACAGGGTTTCCTTGTCCTCTAGCGGGAGATCACTCTGTCTAAACAACCACGTGTTTCTTGCGCTGCGCTTTTTGTTTAGCTTTTTCCACACACAGCCTTTTATTTTTTCGTTCACTGAACTTGCTCTTTCAGTAATATAATACACTTTTAATTTTGTTTAAATATAAATTAATAGATATTATTTATAAGCTAGAGAAAGGATAAAGAAGACGTTGAAAGAATGATGAAATTAGTTTTTTTTTTTGTATTTATAGAACACATGCTCATCAAGCAACTTATTTTTTCTAAAGCGAATGTACTCTTGTAAGGGGGTGAGGTGGAGGGCTATACTAGCCAGAGCTCTAGAATGCAAAGCCGAAAGTCTCGAGTTCGAGTCCGGGTTCAAAAGTCAGTAGGACGTCCTTTAGCTATGATCGGTAGCTAACTCACGTTAAGGAAAGTAAAGGAGGCTGGACATAGAGCTGACCACAGTATCCCTTCATGTGCCGAGGTCAAGAAAAATAAAATGAAGTAGAGTTCAATGAACTCTACTTCATCTGCCCAATGGGTCGCTAGGTCTGAAGAGGTATCTTTACTTTTTTTTTTTTACGTACACTTGTTTAGAGCTTTTCTGTACTTTCTACTCCGAGGTAGAATCGAACTCAGGACAGGTCGAGTTAACTATTGCGATTTAGCATCGGGCTTGAATCATACCATTGCAAAAGTACAAGCCTTAAAATAAAAATAAAATAAAAATGGAATATTTTTTATTTCTCTTTATCAAACAAGGGTTTCGTTTAGACTTTTTTCTCCGGGAGGGGTGTGTGGAGGGGCGAGTTGAAATCTCCGTGTCGATAACGCAGACACTGATTTAATTATATATTTCCTATATACAAATTATTATATATTTTTCTATTTCGTCGGTGTAGGTAGGAGGGGGGGGGGCGATGCCATGATCCAGTGAAGGTAAGGGGGGGGGGGGGTTGAGGAGAGGTGCCTAAAAGTAACTCAGCATACAAACTTTTATTTTATATCAGATCACAATATTCACATTGTTATCATTATTTTTTAAGAAACTTGATTCACCACATAAAAACTCACCCCATCATTGAAAATGTGATAACATTAAAAAAGAAAGAATGCTGTATTAATGATAGTATGCTAATCATTGGCGAGATAAAACTCTCCGGCGAATGAGACAGACAATAAGGCGTTTACTTTAAGACGGCACCAAACGTTGCTGGTGTAAATCAGTGTTTCTTTCAGACTTGTTTCTCCGGGGGGGGGGGGGGGGGTTCTTGATATTTTTGGGGGACGGACAAAATTTTACAGTGAGAGGGGAAGGGGGGGGGGGGGTTCGGACACTAGTAAAAGTTTATATATATATATATATATATATATATATATATATATATATATATATATATATATATATATATATATATATATATATATATATATATATATATATATATATATATGTGTGTGTGTGTGTGTGTATGTGTGTTCTATATAAATTCCAGATGCCTGTTTCTCCGGGGGGGGGGGGGGGGGGGGTCGATATTTTTGGGAGACGGACAAAATTTTCCAGTGAGGGGGGGGGGGGTTCGGACACTAGTAAAAGTTTATATATATATATATATATATATATATATATATATATATATATATATATATATATATATATATATATATATATATATATATATATGTGTGTGTGTGTGTGTGTGTGTGTATGTGTGTTCTATATAAATTCCAGATACCTGGAACAAACTCTTGTGTAAACATAGTTTAGGATATGCCCTCCCTTTAAGAAAACGGCGTATTACATGACCCCGATATTTGAGATTTTCCTAGGTGAAAAAGTCTTCTTACTTTAAAGGTAGCGAGTTGTATACAAGTATATTTGTATCAGCAGGTATCATTCAAGTATTATGTAAAATTAAAAAAAATTTAAAAAACCTTCATCTGTAATATATTAGACTCACACCGCAAATATTTACAAAACGGCCGCGTCGTTTGATAACAGCTACATCTACACACGGTGTCAAAAGTGCGAACCACTACTGGTTTACTTACTCTAAGAAACATAGCTGCAAATGTTTTTATTTTTTTATTTAAAGGGGAGATTACGCCGCCTCAAGGTGAGTCTATTTCACAAATTTACCTATGTTTTACGCCCTGGAAATGTTTACCGTCTAGGCCTAATTATTGCTAATCGCGCGCGTCGTCTACAATTTAATCTCACGCGGAGATCACGTGACTAGCGATATTCCCCCCCCCCCCCTCCCCTTCTAGAAAATAAAAATAAATACCCGACAAGATGGCCAACATTCGTCGTTATCTGGTTCGTTTCAAACGATACGCCCCCCCCCTCCCCCACCCCATGTATGTAATTCCTGTGATAAAATTGCAAGTCAGTCTGAGTTAACCCTTTGCTATCTGTGTGTTTCATGTGTTAACTGTAACCCTTGCCAGGCCGAGGTGGAATTTTATTTTTTAAAGTTTTTTTTTTTTTGTTTTTTTTTTTTGTGTAAAATGTTTTTTTTTTTTTAATTTTTTTTTTTCGCTTTTTTTTTTTGTAAATTTTTTTTTTTGGATTTCGTTTATTTTTAAATTACCAAAATTAAATAGGTTTACGAGATAATTAAAAACTTATCTACATCTATATATAGTTGTGGTGTGGAGGGGGGGGGGGCAAGGTACTTCCAGTAGCGTGTACTGATAACATTTTAGTGCCACTGATTTGATATAACCATTTTTTTTCTATGTATAGACTGCCGAATCTGGAGTCATTACAAATGCTACCCTTACTAAAGTGCGTAAGAAGCTGTGTTTCTTTCAGGCATCTCTTGGGGGAGGGGGCACATCTGCCATCCCCACTCGCCTGAACGAAATGGGAATTTATTTAAAAATATACTTTTATCATTGTCCGCCCCTTCCCTTAAATAAGGAAAATATACATAACGTATTTGATTTCACACTTTTTATTTATTGTACCGTTAAAAAGACAGTACGTTTGAAGCAATTATTAAAATGTGATTTTCTTGTTATAACTCCGTTATGTGTTTGATATATTCAATGTTTCGTTTAATAAAAATATTAAATATCTTAATTAGACATTTTAATCTGTAATTTTACATTAAATTGTTACAGCTTGCACAGTTTATGTGTCTGTTATTTTGATCCGTGCACCTTGTTTGATAAAAACCACAGCGTGCTATGACGTTCGTACACTTGCATATCTGTGAAGAGGACATATCTTGAGTTACTTCCCTTACAATCATAAAGAGCGATAGTAAAAGAAAAACAAATATACATTGTTGTTTTTTTTTTGGAGACATTTTTATACTATTACTTCGCATTTTCGACTTTCATAAACAGTGCTTAACTAAATATTGATGATTTTAAAGAAACAGTTATTTGTAACAATTAATGTCTAATCACCTCACAAATTATTTTTAATTTTAAGCTAATTGGTTAGCTTTTTGAACATTTTTTGGTTTTTAAAAAGATATTATCTGGATTATTTCCCTTAGATTTATGATTTTTTTCCCCCTAATTTTAGAGTTCTCCCCCTTTGCTACCTACGTCACGAAGAGCTCACTATTAATCGTCAGGCTGATTCAAAACACATAAGAGCCGTCTTAAAGATAAGACCAGCGTTGTTTATATCTAGGTATCTGAACAGGTAATAAGAAATCCCCGGATCTAAGTCGTGTGGCTACCCCCCCCCCCCCAAGACTCCTCCCCCTCCGTGTATTTTTTTTCTCCTCTTTTTCTCTCCTGCAGGTAGCAGTATGCGGTGGAATGCGATCCTTATCGTAGCATGCCGTGTGTGTATTTGTGTGTTGGCCAGTGCTGCCAAGGGCAGGCAATTTGTAACCCGAATTAACACGAAAATAAATGTAGGGGCTAGGGGATGGAGAAGCAGGGAGAATTTGTAATTCGTTTTTTTATTTGTGTTTGGTTAGGTAAATAAATAAATAAACAGAGGGCATGTTTGGTGAGGCAACGTCATTGGGGGGGGGGGGGGGGGGGGGCACGCCCTTGGAGACCAGCCTCTTGTGACTTAAATGTTAAGCACTGACTTCGAGGCGTTCTAGTGACTAGTTGTATACCGTCCCCAACACATTTAACCAAAGACATTCTATAAAACACACCCTAAAACATCGCCCATAAACACCTCGGCTAAAACGCCTCAAGAAAAAAAAAATCAAACACCTTCGTTGAAATGCGGCCCCTGGTGCACCACCTTTAGATCTCCTCCGCATCTTTTTGATCACCTTCCTCAGAATACGTTCTTAGAACACCTTCAGAACACCCTCGCAACGCCTTCCTCAGATCACCATTCTCATAGCATCTTCTTTACAACACGTTCCTCACAAAAACTTTCCCAGAACACCATCAACACAATTCCTTCAACAAGACCCCTCAGAACACCATCAAACACCAACCTCAGAACACATTCCTCACATTACTTTTCTCAGAACACCTCCCTCAGAACACTATCAGACCAGCCTTACAACACCCTTAAAACACCTTCCTCACAACACCTTCCTCAACAGAACACCGCCCTTATAATATCGCACTTGGAACATAGCCACCCCCTTATAGAAAACAGGAGCGGCAATCTCTGTTGAACCCTGTCGAACTCTATCAGAAACCCCACCTTAGAAAACCCTCAATGAATAACCCCCACCTCTGGGAATTCCGCCTCTGAAAACCTGCTTACTTTACACTTTTCACTGCGGTATTTTTTCGGATTTTTCCAAAAAAAATTTTAACCTGTCTTTATTGTCCAAAAACGAACCAAATGTCCTTGACGATTTACGTACCACAGAACAGCATCTTAAATTTTAACTGCCTTTATTATTGTCAATACTTTATCTCTATTCTCGTCCATGAGTGAAATACACAGTTAACGGTATATGTATGCGTATCTTAATTTATGTACATGGAAGATGATGTGTAAAATATGTATATGTTTTAAATGTAGGTAGCACTGATTTAAAATTTAAAATTTGTAGCATTAGAAATGAACTTAAATATTTCTGATTTATAAAGCGCTTTATTCGAAATCAAATACACCATCAAATCATACACTTAAACATAATCTTTGATGTAGCTAAACTTAATTTGACCCCCGTCTCCAAGAACACGAGGACCGCTGGTACATGCTTATCAGCAGACAGGAAACAGCAGTGTCTTATCTGAGGGCGAGTTTAAATATGAAGCTTATCATTTTTCTTTCGTTGAAGCTGGGAGCTGAACGTGCAGTTCCCTTTCCTGGATGCTAGTTCCTTAAAGCATGGAATGTAGTCGTAAACTCAATATATTTAAGCAACTAAAATACATACTACATTTTCTTTATAAAAATAGTGATCAGGTTCTATAATTTATTTTGAAGATGATATGCATTTATCTCCCTTTTAAGAAAACAGGATTTTAAAATTTTTTACTATATTTAACATGATTTATGCTTTTCGCTATAATTTTTAAATTATCAAAATTAATTTCAGATCTAAAGGTATTTTTTATGTTAATGAAATGTTTTGCCCTAAATACATGAATGCTACAAATCAGTTAAACAATCGTATGTTTTATAAAATAATTGATATAATTAATACGTTTAAAAACATATTTTATCTTATATATAAAAGAATTAAAATATTAAAATAACATTTCCAATTTAAATACTTGAGACTTCAACGATTTCAAAAAATCTAAACAAGCAAAGAATTTTTTTTTTTTAAATTTTAAAATGTTACTCTAAAAAGAAAAAAGAAAATTAAAATAGCAAGGTGAATAAACTTTTATATTCAAAAGTTCAAGAACAAAAAAATTAAACAATTGGTTTGCAAAACGAATTTTGAAAAAAAAACGTTTGAGTGTTTACAAATGTGTTTATATCCCGTGATGGTGTAACATAATTCAACTTCAGACAAGACAAAACGTCGCCACAGTCAGAATGAACGTTGCAGCTTATTTATTTTTTTGCAACTTTTACTTATGTTACCATGTCTACGTGTCTTTGCGTCTTTCTTTCTGTGAGTAGGTTTGTGCTAAAAATGTTTACCCACAACATAGAGATCTGTCAAAATTATTTTTTTTTATTTTAATATTCTTATTTGTAGTGACTTCATACGATTTTTTTATAACAGATTTTATTTTTTTTTTTTATTTTTTTATTTTTGTTTTTTTTGTTTTGTTTTTTTTTTACCATCCATTATTTCCAATAATTTAAGAGATAATACACGATGGGAAAAGAGCAACCATATTTTATAATCGTTTATTAAAAGATTGTTTTTCTTTTAAACACTCATAAAAAAATCACACTTAATTTGTTTTAAAATTTTAACTAAGGGGATTAATTATTTCTTTTTTTACCAGTACTTGATTGCGCACCTGGAATGTAACTTGCCTTTCACTTTGTCAATTTGTTCACAACTTTTGTGACACGTATGTATAGGCCTACTCAAATCACAATAGCGATGTATTCACAAAATACTTCAGTGAAAGTGGCCTATCCTGATTATCAGTCTCACGCATAGAATGACTGATTATTCTCCCTTTAAATCGAGTTCCTTCCCCTTAAAGAAGATACCGTGTTGATACAGTAGAGTCGTTTTTCTTCGTTCGCTAAACCTCAACCTGCCTTGGGTTGTTACAGCTGGAATTCTCCCCTGATTCACGGCTGTGAAATATTTTGGGAAGATTTCTAAAATTTACGGCCAGCAGGCCGATGGTAGGGCAGATAGCACAGGCAACGTATGACCGAAAAAAATGTAAAACTTTAGAACTACACCTTAAAAAGCTGATTTTATAACTTATTTAATTACACTAGATCTAGGTAGATGACGTTGTAGCGGATGAAACCTCTACTCTTATGCTCTTTTAAAGTATGCAGACAATTTTAAAGCGCTTATGTCAGTTTACAGGATATTTTTAGATACAGATATTTTTTTTTAAATTCTAGATTCGCAATGGGAAAATGCGAACAAAAAAGTTCGCAAGCGGATTTTTGTTTTCTTATGTCGAGCATTTATAGACATTAACAAAGAGTGACCACAAGTACATTGTAGCATTAAAAAACATATTCCTCGAAATTGGACAAAATTAGAGTAATAGTATAATTTTTGTTTTTTATATTTGCGCAATTTTCCGATTGCGTATTTTTTCTGGGAACCGAGGTTTTCATCATCAAAATAATGAATTGCGAATTGTTTGTTTTTTTAACAAACAGATCGTTGTCTCTTTTTAGACAACGAACTTAGAAGAAAAGTTCTTATTTAGACCTAGCGTTCCATTTGGCACTCGGTCTATGATGGGATGGTGTATGCCCAGCCGCCTTTACTTTCCCCAAATTAAGTCAGGTACCCATCAGAGCTGGGTCGGTTCATTAACGTCCTACATTCACAAATCCTAACTGAGATTCGAACTCGAGACATTCGGGCTAGCAGCCAATGGCTCTTATCATTCGACCACACCGTCCCATCCGACCACGCCAAACTTTAGCAATTTAAAAGCAGGAAATTCATTAATTTGATTCCATTCTTTCAGATAATTGCGTACATTTTCAACATAAAGTTGTAGATATCTATAGATTTTTAAAAAAAATTGCTTTATCATCAAAATGTCCTACATTAAAAGTTTTAAAAATAAAAAATATTCATCATCATCTTTTCCTTTTTTGTGCCCAAGAAACATGGGGCCGTAAATAAAAAAAATAAATAGAGAAGATAGGAAAAAAAATATATTTAAAAAACTTTTTTCAATAAAAATCTAAAGGAAATTTGTCGAGACTTACAAGAAGCTTAAGGCAAATAAAACGATAGAAAAGGTTTTAGGATAATGAAACACTATATCTCCCAAAACCCTTGCCCAAACAAACACTCCGTTCATCGCGCATGCATGCGGGGAGTTAACTCTCAGCAAACAAAAATCCCCCTTCACGCTAGCTGTCGTACAAGGGGGGTTAAATCTGGTTTATTTCTTAACTAACTCGACCCGTTTGACAGAGATGAGGGGCGGGGCGGGAGTGAGGAAAGGAGGATGGGGGGGGGGTGTGAGGAGCCGGGTGGTGAGCGCATGTCTTCTGCTCTACACGTGTTTATTTAAGCTGGAGGAATGCATGCTTCGTGCACACATACACACAGCTCAACTACTCTCTCTCTCCATCATTCTCTTTCTACGTTGTCTGTTTAAAAAAAAACTGAGAACCTTATACCAATCAGTTAGATTACCACAATTAACAAAAACAGCTTTGAGGTGTTAAGGAAATGAAGAAAATTTACATCAAAACATATGTATAAGTACAAACATGCACACAAACACTATATATATATATATATATGTATATATATATATATATATATATATATATATATATATATATATATATATATATATATATACATATATATATATATATATATATATATATATATATATATATATATATATATATATATATATAAATGCACGTATATAAACATATAAACATATATATATATATATATATATATATATATATATATATATATATATATATATGTTTGTATATACTTGTATATATTTATCTATAAATACATATGTCTATATCTATATATGTATGTACATATATAAATATATATATATATATATATATATATATATATATATATATATATATATATATATATATATATATATATATATATATATATATATGTATATATATATATATATACACACACTGTATATGTGTGTGTAAGGCATTGCTTTATCATTAGCCGTATGTATTTCCCTTCACCCACCCTTCCACGTGCAGCATATATTTAAGCTCTTGCCATCTGACTCGTACTACGCGGACTTGGTTAAAGTTTTTTTTTTCAACTTTGTTCAATTCGTGGGGTATTGGCTGCTATGTGCTATGTAACGTGAATCTCATTTTTTTTTTTAAATGCAGGAGCTGCATCTTCGCCCTACTTCGTGCGAGTGTTATGGTTTTTTTTTTTACCTCCCTTTTGGTGGAACTCTCTTCCCTCAGCTTGCTGTACCGACATTAAAAACAAGGGGAAACTACCTAGTGATCCGCGAAGGTTTTTTTTTTCTTTAAGGCTGTATTAAAGAGAGAACTCTGGTTGGATATCGTTGTGTTTAATGTATTGCTTTCTATCGAACATGTGTTTAAGCCATCAGCTTGGAGCACGCGCAGTGTGTGTAGGATTTTTGATGTGCTGGTTTTGCTTTCATAAGATGGAGTGTTTTATTTTATTCGTGAACTGTGGGGTTCAAACTTGAATTTCAAGGGAATTAACTGTGTTGGAAATTTCTTGTGAGTTATTGGTGTTTTAAAAAAAAAATTGTAAAAAACTATATATGTGTATTCCATAGTAAACACTGTAGATTTCGAAAGTATTTTTGTGTAAACTGTATCCTTATAATTTTAAAGTGTAGGTTATCTACGAGTTTTATCTGGGGCGAGGAAATATGGAGCGGGTGGTTTTTTCTTCTTTTTTTAGGCTCAACTATAAAATTACACTCTTTAACACCTAGCTTCGTTTGAACGTGTCATATATAGCCTACTTTCCTTTTTAAAATATAACTAGAAGTCCGAAGTAATATACTTCTTAACAAAAAAAACTATCAGAAGTTTAGAATAATACACCACTTAACGATAAAAGTTTACAAGAAGTTTAATATTTCATTCTGTCAGTCAGCGAGTAACTCTATATTGATAATAAAATCAATACAGGCCTACTTTTTAATGTGAAAATATTATTAACACATGTTTTAAACACTATATCCTCTAAGAATAAATAAGGCCAGAAAGTTTTTAAAAAAAACCGAAAGGCCAACTGTCTAAAAATATACTCTTTAACACTATGGATAAAATAGCTTTAAGAAATAAATTTAAAAAAAAAAATACGATACTCTCTACTAGTAAAATGGTATAAGAAGTTTATACTGAATAAAGTCAAATTATAAAAAATTGAGAGTGGAAAAGAATATAGATCTAGCCGCTGACAAGAAAAAAATATAGAAAATAGCCGTAATAATTATTTAAAAAAATGGTATAAGACAATATAAAAAGTACTTAATTAGGCCTACTTTCTAACCACAAAGTCTTAAAAAAAAACAGCATAAAATACTAAACAAAACAAACTTAGAAATTTTTAAAAATACTAGATCTATTGGCCTACTTTTTACTATAAAATGGTATAAGAAGTTTATAATTAAATAGACTTATTCTCTAACCAAAATAAATAGAAATACTATAGGCCTACTCTTTACAAATAAAATGTTATAAGAAGTAAAAAAAAAAAAAAACGTGATGAACTCTCTAATCTATCAGGTGACAGGTGCTAGCAGGTGAGTGAGAGTTACGCTTGTATTTACCAAAACAATTCTTCTCTATAGTGGGATAGGGAAAAACGGGTGAGGTGGGTGGGGGAGGGGGTGTTGTTTTAACGTAATCGTACAGATATTTGGCACGCTCTGCTGAGGCAGTCAGGATTATCAGAAGATTGTAGTTAAGTAAAAGACCTAATAGAAGAAAGACCTTATTTTAGAAGACCTTATAGAAAAAGTTCTTACAAAAAACCATATCGGGGAAGACCTTTCAGTTGAAATCTTTTAGTTGAAGAAACTATTTTCAAAGACTTTAAGTAGAAGATCTCTTAGTAAAAGACATTGAAGAAAAATAAATGGTGAAGGACCCTAAAAGTAATAAAAAAAAAATTAAAGAATTGTAAAGTTAAAATCTTGAAGAAAAAGATTTTTAAGTTAAATATATCTGAACATTAAAACCTTACATTAATAGACCTTAAAGTAGTACAGAATGTTTTATTTTCATATATCAAGCAAAATAAAATCTATAGAATACAAAATTTAATCGGTAACGCAAATAATACATTAATAACTATATAAACGTATATAATAACGACCTTAAAAATCTAAATGAGAATTTTAAAATATAATTCATGAATATGTAAAGATGTTTGGTAAATAAAATCAAAAGTTATAGAACAAGAGTCTTTATTTACGAGCACATAGATCTAGCACAGTTTACATTTACGTGGAGTGGTTATACAACCCGCGAGGATGTGACGTAAATATTGAGATTTTGGCGAGAGCGTAGCGAGGGGTTGAAAAGTCAAATGTCACATGAGTTAAACATAAAAATAGGTGGGGTTGTATTGGAGGGAAACCCAACTGGGATAAAATAACAAACGTTATTTATAACTTTATGAACAGTGAAGTTTCTGTGCGGTCAGTCCTTATAAAATAATAAAATGAAAAATGTGCTTAATACAGAACCAAATCATTATTTGAATGTATTTTTCAGAGATAATTTTTTGGGGAAATGTATTCTAAGCTTGAAAAACAAAAGTTGTGTTGAAATGTTTTTTGCTAATCTAGGTTTGTTTTCAGATATCGTGTTTCGATTCAGCACGTACGTGTAGAAAAAAAAATTTGTAGTAGGGGAAACAATCGGGTTACAAGATAAAGGGAGACAAAAACATTTGGGTTGAAATATACCATTTTAAGTGCTAACCACAATATTAGTAACTTTCAATAACAAAACATGAATTAAGTGATAGAGGCTATAATTTATTTATATATATATATATATATATATATATATATATATATATATATATATATATATATATATATATATATATATATATATGCTTAAGTTCAAAAGTTCCTAGAGTAATAACTATTTGTAAAGTATTATCAATGCAATATCTATTAATCGGACATACGATTTATTAATTAATAAACGCTTTATAATCTCTATACAACCATTCGATTTGTTTAGTTCAAAACAAATAATTGAATTCCAATGGGATTTACTGAAAGTGCAGAGCAAATACTTTTACTATTCTCAATTCTCACGGGAAAAAGACATTAAAAAAAAACAGAACATTCTCAGCGCAGGGGAGATAATCCCCGTAGATAAGCAAAAGGAGGTAAGAACATGAGTACTTTCCCTTGGCATGACTTTTTATTTTATTTATTTTTTTATTTATTATTATTTTATTATTATTAATTTTTTTTTTATAGAAAGTTAGTGAATAAGCATTATCATTATTAAACATAAATTATAAGAACACAGAAATTATACACGTAAATGATGACGTATCAAAATAAATATTAAAATAAGTATAAGGTATCGACCCTCTGCACCCACCCCCACTCCCATCCCCACCACCTTTCAAATGCCTCTCGCTAAACACATTTTAAAAATTTATATTTACAAGGAAAACATTCAGTAAAGTGTTGAGAAAAATGTATTTCGCTGTAATACAATGGGAATCATATCACATTCACACACAGCTTTTTTTCAGGCATCTCTTTGGGGAAGGGGAGGAGGCACTCCCCTGGAGATGGTCCCCCAGCCCCTGATGATATAGAAAAATTCATAATTTATACAGAATGTAAAGACTTTAACCAGTGTCCACCCTCCCTGAAATTCTTAAACTCATCATGACACTACAGATTTTTTGACACCCCCCCCCCTCCCCCACCATTTTTTTGTATTGTGTTTTCTTTTTTTAATGTTCAACTTTGATTCGTCAACAGAAGAGAAAATACATCCTTGTTTTTAGTTTCATTAATAATCACACGCATACGCACACATGTGCACTAATATTTATTGATTTATAAATGTGCACTTAGGCTATAGCCGCACATACACACATACATGGACATACGAACATACAAAATAATTGATACAACTTACCGATTCTCATATTCTTATTTAGTATAAATGATCCCTGTATGTGCCTACATTATACCTACATGTTATTTAGTAGAAATGATCAATCTATATGCCTACATTATGTTTACATCTTATTTAGTATAAATGATCACTGTATTTGCCTACATTGTTAGTAACAATTCCAAGAGCTATCATGGAAAAATCTGTATCTATCTCTTTCAATTTGAACACTACACTAATCTCTCAATCTACTCTTCCATATCTCTTCAAGTTGTGAGGAAATAGATTAAATTAGTTTTTGTCTCCTCTACCCCCTCTTTCAATCCTCAAATCTCATTCACAACCCCCACCCACCCCCTATTCCCTCCTCTTACACCCCCTAAAGTGGAGAACAAGAAAAATAAGTTTTGCTTCCGGCTACATTATCTGCACTTGAAACTCAACGAATGCATTTTAACACCGGACAACAAAGCGAAAAAAAAGTAACAAAAAACCGCACGGTGTGAAAGTCCCCTTATTCTTTAATTCGACGACCGGCTAAGCCGTAGACGTTTCGTATTGAACTGTGGTTCGTCAGTCATCGCTATTTTCAACAAAGACGTGACAGGCTGTGGACGAGGGGGGAGCGAGGGGGATTATCAGCAGGCACCACACTGTGGTGTGTTAAAATTATTCGGCAATTATTTTGTCATTATTAAAATATCGGATGTATTCCAGTGGGTTTTTTTTTTGTTTATCTGCGTGTATGCCAAAAATACAAATACTAGCCCTATAACTCACCTTAACGTTAATCCTAGTCTAATCCTTGACCTTGACCTCATCATTGACCTTAACCCTAAACATAACCAAAAACACTAAAAAGTGTTATTTCAACGCCAAGGGTAGACAAAGGTACAGAATATAGTCCAAGTTAAGACAGAACAGACAGACCCGACGGGTTCCGAACCTACCACTCCTCACGGCACCGAATCGCCTCGCCTTCCATGCATCAAGTCAGACGTGTAACCGATTCTGCCAATCAGCTCTACTAATGAAAATACCGGGGTTAAAGGAAATTTTTATCTGTAAAAATGATTTTTTTCCTTTGACGTCTTGAGAGATACCCGAAAGAAACACTTCTTATCAGCGATTCATGCTGGACAAATAGACAACTGCTGTATATGTAAAAAAAAAAAAAAAAAAATACTCACTGAAGAGTCAGACTGACTAAACAACTAAGATGGTCTTCAATTTTTTTATGCTTTCTATAAAACCGTGTAAAATATGGTGAACCAGGGAACAAACATTGAATTCATACAATATGTCTGTGTAAGTTGGTAGCCAGCAGGATAGGTGGAGCAGAGTTCACGGACTGTCGCACTGGGTTGTCATAGCAACGACTTGAGACAGCTGTCACCCAGCTTGTATCAGGGTTCCCGTCATCGTTGTATAACCACTGTCACGGTGTCGTTAGGTGTGAGGGGATGTGTGTTTGTGGGGTGGTGGTGTGGGGGATGTGTAGTTTTAGGGTGGGGATGTGTGTTTGTGGGGTGGGGGTGTGGGGGATGTGTGTTTGTGGGGTGGGGGTGTGTTTGTGGGGTCACTGGGGTAGGGGTGTATATGTATGGTGGGGATGTGTAGTTGTAGGGTGAGGGATGTGTGTTTGTGGGTGGGGGTGGGGGGTGACACTCCATGGAAATCAATATTTGTTTCTATATAGCTGGGGCATTAGAGAGAGAGCGCAAACAAATAAAGTGCCAAATGAATAATGTACATGACATGTGTGAAGGTGTGTGTGTGTGTGAGGGGGGGGGGGTAAGCTGCAGCGTCCGCTTGGGTCACGTATGTCATCACTGCTGTACAGGGACGTCATGCGCATGGACGTCATATATGGACGTCATTGATATGGGCGTTATAAATGTGGACGTCATACATAAGGACGTTATACAGCTCGATGTCGCCATACAAAGGGTGGCCTCATAAACATGGATGGCATACACAGTGACGTTTTACACAAAGACGTCATATATATGCACTTTATATACATTGAAGACATACGTATGGACGTCTTCTCTCCGTCATACAAAGGTGCCTCATAAATATGGGCGTCATACACAAGGACGTCATACGTAGAGACTTAATACAGAGCATGTCATACAAAGGGGCATCATCACCATGGACGTCTTACACAGAAAAGTCTTACACAAGAACGTCCTACATAGGCACGTCATTCACCGGTCCAGGCTTTTGTATCGAGTTCTTTCACTAATAGATAGCATAATTACCTGCAACATGGCTATCAGTCGCGAACTCTACTCCACCTGTATAAAGTGCAATCCGCAAGTTGTTTCATATAACTGACATCGGTGGCCACGTCAAACGTGTCGTTTCGCCTCCGTGTCTTCGTTAAAGTTGGACCATTGCATTATCATCAAAACACGTCAAAACACGTCAAAACACATCAAAACGTAAGGAAACACAAGCAAGCACGTCAGGTTGTATTTGAAGTCGACCTGTCAAGTACATTATCGTGACATCCTCCCCTCCTTCCCCTGCCCACCTCCACTGTGTCCAACCGCTCTTCATGTTTACACTGTACTACACGTATTCAAGTGAACTATCATATGTCGGTATTGTCGTGTATATGTGTGCGTCACATGTCCGGTACCATTAATAGCTGATTGTTGTGTTTTCAAAGACTGAGGTTAGTTAGCACCTTTCAGGGTCAGAGTTCACGCCTGCCCAGGTCTGCTGTGCTTAGGCCATGAATGTGGACCATCATCAACGCTCTATATTAGCGCTCTATTTTAAAACGTTTTTCTTAACTCAGCTTCGCGTTTGTTTGTTTGTTTGGTTGTTTGGATGTTTGTTGTTAAAATTGACATCGAAAATTAGCCCACTTCTGATTGCTCTAGAGACCTGAAATTTGGCATGCATGCTACTTTCGCCTAACAATTTCAGATGCAATCATAAAAACTAGCAATTAGTGACCGTAATTAGCTTAATTTAATTACGCCCCAAGGACCATAAAATTGAGGACATGATTTCTAAAGATACCGACAAGACTTGAGGCCTATTGACACAGTTACTTCGGCCCCAATCGATGTGAGCGCGCTGGCCGTGATCGTATAGTGGTTAGTACTTCGCGTTGTGGCCGCGACAAATCAGGTTCGAATCCTGGTCGCTCAAGATTTTTAGTCCGTGTATTTATAAACACTTTTTTAAAAACCACGTTTTTCATGTGTAGCAACGGACTAAAAGGAGAAAATAAAATACTTAAAAAAAACTTTTAAAAAAACCACGTTTTTTATGTGTAGCAACGGACTAAAAAGGAGAACGGACACGGTAACACATTGTTAACGGTGACACGGTTGGTACGCTGGGCATGCTAAAATACACATAAACACGTTTTTCCTTAACTCAGCTTCGCGTTTATTTGTTTGTTTATGGGAGATTTGATCACGTGATTCGTGAGTAGATCTCCAGGCCAGCAACGTAAATTACACCCTTTCTCTGTTTAAAGCGTATCGGTCGCTCAAGATTTTTTTAGTCCGTGTATTTAAAAACACTTAGTCAAGTCATACTTAATCAAGTGATTAGATAAAGTAGAAAATAAACTATATAAAAAACTTTTTAAAAACCACGTTTTTCATGTGTAGCAACGGACTAAAAAGGAGAAAATAAAATACTTAAAAAAAACTTTTTAAAAAACCACGTTTTTCTTGTGGACTAAAAAGTAGAAAATAACTATTTACATACATTTGATGACAAAAAACGTGGGTCGGGCAGATGGGTCGGGAAATTTGATGGTGAACGTACCCACGTTTTTTGTCATCAAATGTATGTAAATAGTTATTTTCTACTTTTTAGTCCACAAGAAAAACGTGGTTTTTTAAAAAGTTTTTTTTAAGTATTTTATTTTCTCCTTTTTAGTCCGTTGCTACACATGAAAAACGTGGTTTTTAAAAAGTTTTTTATATAGTTTTTTTAAAACGTTTTTCTTAACTCAGCTTCGCGTTTGTTTGGTTGTTTGGTTGTTTGGATGTTTGTTGTTAAAATTGACATCGAAAATTAGCCCATTTCTGATTGCTCTAGAGACCTGAAATTTGGCATGCATGCTACTTTCGCCTAACAATTTCAGATGCAATCATAAAAACTAGCAATTAGTGACCGTAATTAGCTTAATTTAATTACGCCCCAAGGACCATAAAATTGAGGACATGATTTCTAAAGATACCGACAAGACTGGGGGCCTATTGGCACAGTTACTTCGGCCCCAATCGATGTGAGCGCGCTGGCCGTGATCGTATAGTGGTTAGTACTTCGCGTTGTGGCCGCGACAACCCAGGTTCGAATCCTGGTCGCTCAAGATTTTTAGTCCGTGTATTTATAAACACTTTTTTAAAAAACCACGTTTTTCATGTGTAGCAACGGACTAAAAAGGAGAAAATAAAATACTTAAAAAAAACGTTTTAAAAAACCACGTTTTTTTTGTGTAGCAACGGACTAAAAAGGAGAACGGACACGGTAACACACGGTTGGTACGCTGGGCATGCTAAAATACACATAAATACGTTTTTCCTTAACTCAGCTTCGCGTTTATTTGTTTGTTTATGGGAGATTTGATCACGTGATTCGTGAGTAGATCTCCACGCCAGCAACGTAAATTACACCCTTTCTCTGTTTAAAGCGTATCGGTCGCTCAAGATTTTTTTAGTCCGTGTATTTAAAAACACTTAGTCAAGTCATACTTAATCAAGTGATTAGATAAAGTAGAAAATAAACTATATTAAAAACTTTTTAAAAACCACGTTTTTCATGTGTAGCAACGGACTAAAAAGGAGAAAATAAAATACGTAAAAAAAACTTTAAAAAAAAACACGTTTTTCTTGTGGACTAAAAAGTAGAAAATAACTATTTACATACATTTGATGACAAAAAACGTGGGTCGGGCAGATGGGTCGGGAAATTTGATGGTGAACGTACCCACGTTTTTTGTCATCAAATGTATGTAAATAGTTATTTTCTACTTTTTAGTCCACAAGAAAAACGTGTTTTTTTTTTAAGTTTTTTTTAAGTATTTTATGTAGAGCTAAATGGTCGTAGTGTAGCGATTCAGTGCCGTGTTGAGTGGTGGGTTCGGATCCCGTCTGGCTAAAACGACTCTAGTCCTTTCCCCACCGTGGCAGCAGACGTAGGTATCACGTGATTTAGGTCACGTGTTTGCAAGGAGTCTACATTTGGCGTTGTAATAATAATAACGAAGTGTCTACTCGGAAGAAGATTTTTCTCCCCAAGGTCTCCACTTAGTCGGCAAAAGATAGCTCTGCGCATGTGCAGTGACCTATGGCTAGGGTTAGGGCTAGAATGAGGGTTAGGGGTAGGGATAGGGTTAGGGATAGGATTAGGGATAGGATTAGGGATAGGATTAGGGCTAGTGTTAGGGATAGGATTAGGGTTAGGGATAGGGTTAAGGATAGGATTAGGGTTGGTGTTAGGGTTCTGCGGTTGTAAACACACGCATGCGCAGTACCATCGAAAACATCGCCGCTAAGGCAAGTCGTAGTTTCTCACCATTGCGCATGCGTATCTCATGCGTATCTTATTCCGGCTAGAATCGGCCTAATAATAATTATCTGTCTATCTATATGGCCTTTTGCTATTATGTGGGACGGCGTGGCCGAGCGGTAGAGCGTTAGACTGCTAACCTTAGAGTCTCAAGTTTGAATTCGTGTTTAAGTCAGTAGACAGTCCTTGAGTCCATCCAGCTTTGTTGGGTATCTAACTCACGTTAGGGAAAGTAAAGTCGGCTAACCACTTTATCTCTATACGCCGAGGTAACAGGAACAGGTGAACTCTACTTCATTTGCCCTACAGTGGTTTGAAAGGTTTGCTGTTTCACTAACAATGTATCCAACTTCTCTTTATGTTTTTTCTCATCTGCGTGCGCATTGTTCTTACGTCCCTCGCGTGAGCACTAACACATTATTAGCTAGAAGACACTAAGGCTGTAGCAGTTCCCTCCCTTGCTAATCGATTCTATATTAACACAGCAATTTAGCCAGGGGAGGAGGGGGGATTACGGGCGGGGTGGTGGGGTGATATGAAAGATGTAGGACAACAGCTTGTGACAGGTCGCTGT
Source organism: Physella acuta (assembly GCF_028476545.2). Taxonomy (NCBI): domain Eukaryota; kingdom Metazoa; phylum Mollusca; class Gastropoda; family Physidae; genus Physella; species Physella acuta. The sequence continues at coordinate 27,199 of NW_026733278.1, forward strand.
GACCCGCGTTGATTTGACCTTCGATAACAATCACACACGGACGTATAGCGGGAGTTTGCGAGCGTGCCTTGGGTTATCGTTGCATCGGTTTCCGTTCTTGTATGTGACCAATTGTCGATGTTGTTATGTTGGTTTATCTTCCTTAGGTTTTACAAGCTAGTCTAGTGATTTTCGATGTGATTGTTTTTTGAAATTTGCCTGGAAATGTTTCTTGTTGACTGGAGGTATAAATGATTATCATTGACAATGCAGGTATGGGTGAATGTTTGTCTCAAAATATGTACCTTTGTCAGTCAGTTTGGGTAGTTAACTGTCTTTCTATCCGAGTGCCTTTATGTCTGTATATGTTTGTCGTTTGTCCGTTTTTCCCTCTATCCAACTACCCTACCCTACCTTACACTACCTTACCCTACCCTACCCTACCCCACCCCCTTCCCTCCACTCTATTCCACTCTACTCCACTCCACCCACCTCACCCCACCCCACTCCACTATACTCTACTATACTCTACTCTCCGCTCTGCTTTGCTGTTGTTGTTTTTTTTACCTCTATGTAATGTCTACTCTGTCTGTTCTACATATTCTTTCAGTCTGTCCGTCTGTCCATCAACCCACATGTATGTCTCATATAAAATAATTCCTTTCATATCCATTTAAGTTTTTCTCATGCGACCTGACTTGTCCCACATAAGAAAAACACATCAAACAGATTGAGCCATGCTGTATGTAATAAATGCTTTCCAACCTGGATTTTGAACCCCTTGAACTCTGAAATCAATAACAGATAACGGCGTTTTCGTTCATGATTCGTGCATACAACACACCCATCTAAAAAAAAACGTAATAGTGATAATGTTAAAATTTTCACCGCACCGGCTGAAGAGGACATAAGTTTCACCAGCGACCACGCACGAGGTTCACGCATCACCTCTCCGCCACAGGTCTTGTCAGGGGAAACAAATCCGTTCGAGGGTCTTTCCTGTCACTCGTTCTCTCAAGCTGGGGACGGCGGTGGCCTGGAGTTGTCTCCCATCATGTGGTGTAGTTCGCGCTATTTTCGTGTGTTCGGTGTGTAAATTCGGACAGTGATTTTCTTTATAATAGATCTATACATTTTTTTTTAAATTAATATTTTTAAGCGGATTTTTCTTTATACTATGGATTTATTGTCAGCAAAGTTCAAAGGTCGGTAATGTGACGTAATAAACAAAACGAAACAAGAAGTCTAAGATGAATCCTATGATATTGTGATATTAGCCTACTTGAAGTATAATTCTAAGTTAAAAAAAAATAATATGAATATATATATGTATATATATATATATATATATATATATATATATATATATATATATATATATATATATATATATATATATATATATATATATATATATATACATATAGGCCTACATATATATATATATATATATATATATATATATATATATATATATATATATATATATATATATATATATATATATTTATTTATTTATTTATTTATTTATTTATTTATTTATTTATTTATTTATTTATTTATTTATTTATTTATTTATTTATTTATTTATTTATTTATTTATTTATTTATTTATTTATTTATTTATTTATTTATTTATTTATTTATTTATTTATTTATTATTTATCGATGCGTGTACCCTATTAGTTTAATTAACATGTAATAGTTAAGTTACATTTATTTATATATATATATATATATATATATATATATAACCATTTTATTATTGATTCTGACGAAGACCAATGTTCGAAACGTTAATCGATTTGTATTTCCCCATAAGTTTGTGATGTGATATAGTAAATCTGTTAGCCTTTACATTGACGAGATCGGGACGTTATGTTTTAAGTCAACACTAGATAGCTTATAATGTCCAACATTGTGGGAGTTTTTTCCTGCGCTTCTGAGGTATATTTCTGAATCTAGATCTATAAAGCTAATTAAATAAAGCTAATTTAGTGCTTCGTGTGGGGAGACACGTCTCTTTCCGAAGTGTTGATTCTATTAGAATGTAGGCTAATTTTTCGTTATGGGTGACTGGCAATCAACATACCAAGTATACCCATACCCATCAATAAAATCAGGTTTTTATTTAAGTTTTGGTTAGGGTTTACTCTTTCCATCGAGCTTAAGGCACAAAGGGAGATAACAAAGTGTGCCCGTACACAAAAACTAAATCACTACGTGAAACCAAACAACTAAATCAATACGTAATTAAGATAATTATAGTGTCCCATGTCGTGATTGCAGTGATTATAAAGCTATTAGGCATTCGGAAATAAAACCATTAGTCTTTAACTAGGCATTCGGGAATAGAACTATTAGACTTAATAATTCAGGCATGCGGAAATAAAACTATCAGCGTTTTACCAGACATCCGGAAATAAAACTATTACTGCCTTTAGCCTGACATCGCTGTACAAAGCGCATTAACTCTTTGGGCAAGGGTTACCGGAAATACGTCACTCGCGTGTATGTTAATTAGCGATTGCTCAGGCGATGAAAGAAACAGAGATTGATTAAATCTACGCAGATATAAATGATGGAGGCATTCTTTCTTGATAGATATTTTCTTTTCTACACAAAACAGTCGCACACACACACACATAAACACACACACATACACATATATAATCTGTAGAACTATGACTACTTGAATACTGACCTGTAGCATTGTGGAGAGTGTGGTAGAGTGGTATAGCGTTTAGGAATGTGTTAAGTCTGATTTGAACTATGTATCCCGCTACCATGGTTAGGAACAATGGCGAAGATGACATAAGGCAAAGAGTGTGCGGTCTGCATTTAATACTGAAATTACATAAACTCTACTGGCACTATACCAATCACGCATAATGTAGAAATGGTTATTACTTTAGCGATTTTAACCTATTTGAACCTGACAAAGAGAGTAGAATATACCTGATTATATGGCTAGCAATGATAGCATTGTAAATATGTATGTACTAATATTTTAGTATGGCTTTATAAAAACCTTCTTGGTTATAATAATAAGATTATAACGGTTCCCAGAAATATGAACAATACGCATATTTTGTGGTAAAATGTTTTATTATGCTAACGTTTTTAAGTTTCGTGTGCAATTTGTTTTGGGCGGGGGTAGGGGGGGGGGATCCGGCTATTGCATGTTAGGTAGCTGGAATAACTAGCAACACGATGATGTGATATGTATACTATGTGTAATATGTGTGTGCTTCCGTAATCTGAAGCAGCACTCGTTACTTGCTATGAGATAACAGGCTTATTCACAGATACTATCCATTCGTCTTGTCATTTTTTTTGACACACTAGTTTTTTGACACTTTTTCTTGACACGTTTTGTCGCCACTCGATCAACAGGCATGTCACTGATAACAGATTACGTTGCCCCCCCCCCCCCCCCCTACACACACACCGAACATACCCACACCACCCTCAAACATACTCACACACTATTGACAATATAAAAGAAATAAAAACGATACCGTTCTTATAACTTATAGAGAAATGCCACATCTTCTTCTTGTGTTTGATTAGTGGGTTAATGTATTAACAACCTGATGTAAAACGAAAAACATTAAATTCTACCCCCCCCCCCCACCCACCCCGTAAAACACGTCCAAGTCACTTCACTCAACATTGTTCTCACAATTGTCTTTGTTCTTACGCGGTAACAAAACAAATGCTTCGTCACACTAACGACATGTATTAATACACACCACACCTACCCCCCTTTGGTTTAATGTCTTCACTGGGCCTTGTGAAGCATGCCTCACCCCTCCCCTTACCTATCCCCAGACGTAGGTCAACCACCTATCCCATCAGATTATTTAAAAAATCAAGGTATAAATCTAAACTTTAACACTATTAAAACTCCTTACAGACTATTCGCCTCCAGGTGTTTCGCTTTAAAAACCCACACTTAACATAAACCCTCTGACAGGGCGTTTATCCCTGGGGGTCAAAGGTCGTGACGGCTTCATCCTTTTATCTCAGCGGGACGTCCAGGTTAAGATCGAACTGATTAATTCATTAATTATTGATTGATCCGGGTTAAGCAGCCGCTGATGAACATATGTCTTTGTGCGATTGGGACGCGGGCAGACGCTGTTCATCTGCAAACATGTCTTGGAGAAACTAGCGTGGGATGTTTATCGTTGAAGAGCTATGCTCGTCTGGTCTGCACAGTGGCGGATCCAAGGGTTTGTTTGGTGGGGGTGGGGGGGGGGGGGTATTGTAGGATTTCTAAATATGCAAAATAAAATATGATTTGCCGGAAATGTTTTTTTTTTTAACTCTTTAAATTTTTTTTTTAGAACCGATATGGGGTTTGTGAAGCCACCAAGAGCTCGTCTTAGTGTTTCTTTCAGATATTTTTCTCGGGGGGGGGGGGGTGGAAACTGGTAAAAAAATATACGTAGACGTTGTAGGAGTTCTTCGGGGGGGGGGGACATACTGGTACTGCTACGGTAAGGATTTCAAAATATACAAAACAAAATATAATTTGCCAGAAATGATTTTTTTTTAACTCTTTGAATTCTTTTAGAGCCGATCCGAGGATTGTGAGGACACCATGAGCTCGCCCCAGTGTTTCTTTCAGGCATTTTTCTCCTGGGGTAGGGGGTAGGGACTCTATAAATTTTCGGGGGACGGACTAAATTCGGACTAAATTTAATTTTAAGTGTGGGGGGGAGGGGGTGGATACTGGTAAAAGTATACGTAGACGTTGTAGGCGTTCTTCTGGGGGTGGGGGGGGGGGCTGAAAGAAACTCTGCTCGCCCATGATTCCATAACCTCCTCATGTAAGTGCTTCTTCCAGCTGAGGTGGCTGTCTATTTATTTTCCTGTTCTTCCCTGACGTTCGCTGAACACTTGGCCCTAATTTCGTCTTCTGATCTCTGCTAATATGCAAGCAAACAGCCGCTTGGTTATTTTAAAGGTTATGTTTAAGTTTCTTGACATGCCCATTTAAATCCATACATTCCCCCTCCCTCCTACACACACTCTATCTCACACATACACACACGCACACACACGCACATACACACACATACACACACACGCACGCACACACGCTAAGCTGCCAACCTAACGCACACAAATATTTGTTGTAAATAATTCTATACTTCGTTACAATGTGAGTCTCGGGTTTGTTCTTAATAATAGTATCTAGTCTAATAAAGGACAGGTGCAGCAGAGTTGGCTTGTTTTAGTGGCCGTTCACGTGAGTAATACAGCACGATTTATTTATTGGACAAACCTTGATTATATTAACCGTAGCCTACATCATTAGCTCAGCTATGAAGTGTAGAATTTGAAATCAGTTATCTTTAAAAAAGTTATTGATTTCTTTGAGAATGTAGGTCTGAATTTTTTTTTCATAAAGCAATATTTATTTTTAAAGATTGTAAAAAATAGGAACTCATAAACAAAAAAAAAATAGAGCCGATTATGTAGCAATTTTTATTTTCAATGTTGTATCGATTTTGAAGATAGTAAACTTCTGACACGTGCGTTCTTGTTATGATGTGTCAATACACGGTCTTCAAGGTTGGTCATGTGACTTGAGCCAGAAAAACTCTCCAGACAGCTCGTGTTGTTCTGTCCTGGTGTACCACGTAATGGAATGGTGGGTGGGGATGGAGGGGGAGGGGGACTCAGACATCTTTCTTCTACGTTATCGATTCTCGAAACGCGCCGAATCAGGACTGATTGCCCCCCCCCCCCCCCTCCTTTTACGTCCCTGAGAGGCGTCACACATATCGTCTGGCGATGGTGGTAGACTGACGTCACGCTTCTGGGTTGATTAAGGCAACTGGGGGTGACGTCATTGATATTGGCAAGTAAACGGACTTCGGAGATGGCCTCTTTTTATATTGCCTGGCAACAGAACCTGGTGCCGATGTGTCGACCCATAGACAAACACCGAAAACTGTAATGGGATTTTTGTTTGGGTTTTTTTTTTAATTTTTGAAAATTTTCGATTTGTGTGGCCTACCTATATCGCATAGATCGAATTCGCATTTAATTTATGTTCATTGTATAACTATTTTGGTAGATTCGTGGAAATGGAGTAATTGTCCTACCATAGTTATCCCTCAAATTATGTTACTTTGTATAACTATGTTGGTAGATTCGTGGAAAGGTGGATGTTGTCAAACCATAGTTCGCCCTTAAATTATGTTAATTTGTTTTATAATTTTGTTGGTACAAGGGTAAAAATGGGATAACTGACATACCATAATTCGCCCTTAAATTATGTTCATTTTTTAAAATTATGTTGATAGATTGCTTGAAATGTGGAAACTGTGATACAATAGTTTGGGCATGAGAAAGTGTAGTGTGTATGTGGTGGTGGTGTGTGTTCTGGGCTGGGGGGGGGGGGGGGTAGGTGGTAAGTAATGCGAAACATGACTACCAGGATTAAAGTATCACTCGTCCAGCGATACAAATTTCTCCAGAAGTGCTTAAAATACTCATTCATACGTCCGAGAATATTTCATTGCAAATCTTCTGCCGTCTACGTCATTGGTTGTGTTGTACATTGTTTTTCTTTGAGATTATTTCACGACGTCACGGGAATATGTTGTGGTTAATTATGCATGCATGTTATAATTTGTTGAGGGACGAATTTTTTTTTTTTTACTAATGAGCGTAATTACTGTTACCACTGGAAGCTGTGAAACCAAAACACAATTATGTTCATTAATTAGCGTTTAGAAGGTTGTGTTTTTTATGTGTGTGTGAATTCACACGTCGTTGCGCCTCGTCCACATTTCAATACATGTCTAAACACACCTGCATGTACGGGGGGGGGGGGGGGAGGGGGGAGGTGAAAGGAAGGTCTGAGGTGTATGTTGCGTCATGTTCGCGTATTTTCAAACAGGGAAGCGGAAATGTAGGCCATGGTATTTTTTTTTGTTCGGCTTTTAAATTAACGCGGGACCTTTAAAATACTTGAGGAGTATTTTTTCTTCTTTTTTTTCTTGACGTAAAAAAATCAGATGGGCAGAGCCGGCGCTAGGGGTACGCGGGGCCTATGGCCAACCATCCGCGCGGGGCCTTATATTATTTTCATTGGTGTATAATTAAATAAAACATGTACAGTGAGGCGTTTTTTTTTTCTTCTCAACGCGAATTAATATTTACAACGATATATGTGGTATTTTTAAGCTGTTTATCAATGTCGTATATTAGTTTTAACATTAAGACACTGATTAACGAATAATTTGTTTACTTAGAAGTGCTTTTGAAACGTTGCTTGTTTCTGTTAAGGCTTTTTGTTTGAAAAGTAAAAAATAAAACAGATATAAGTTTGAGACACGCATTAAAGAGACGATGAACGTCAGCTTCAAACCTGATTTTTTTACATTAATGTTTATGAAAATCTTACCAGTACGTTCACAAACGAAGATCTACTTTTCTTGCCTTTCGTGAGGAAAATTCCATGATTATATCATCATAGTCCAAACTGGAGGCTATGTCTTTTTCTATTGACAGAATTGACAGACCGCAGAGTCTGTCTTGGGACATCGTTGATCTCAAATAGTTCTTGATCAACTTCAGTTTGGAGAAATGTTTTTGTTGTTTAATAACTTTCTTTGGATAGTGTATGTACTTGTCCAACGCGCCTGCTTGTGTTTTATCAAATTCTTCTCTTAAATCGCTTTTGATGCACCTGATTCATACTTGCGAAATCTATCTCTGTCTCTTGTAGCCATGGTGTAAAGAAAAATTGTGAAATCACTTTGAAGCAACGTTAAATCGGTCCACAGTGGCGGGTGATAGTATCGATATTTTCTCAATTTATCGAGTGTTAACAGTGGCATTCAAAGTGTGTGGATGCCGGGGAAAATAGCAAAACATTGATAGATTTCGGAATAAGCTCGAATCGTGAAAAACACTGTTTACGGCTATAGATATCCAAATGAAATGACTCTCAAATGTAATCACGGACGCTCAGTAAGGTGGAACACTGGGGGGGGGGGGGTGACAGTTGGTGGGGTGAGGTGAAGGATATTAAACTGTACATTTAAATCTATGGGATGCCAAACCCTAAAAAAAATCAGTTCGGGTACTACGTTACTGGATCTCTGACCGTAGCAATTCAAGAGAAGGTGCGTGTTTATAGAGCGTCCGCGTATTACATTACAGATTAAGACCGCGTTCTCACAAGAGAAGGTCCATTTAGGGGGGGGGGGGGGGGGGGGTGACACCAAGGCAAAAAATAGCAAAATATATAGAGAAAAACTTGAGGGGGTGCAAATCGAAAGTTTAAGGGGGGGGGTGCAAATCGAAAACTTGAGCGGGGTGCAAATCGAAAGTTTGAGGAGAGGGGTGCAAATTTTGAAAGTTTGGGGGGGGGGGGGTGCAAATCGAAAATTTGCAATTTTTTTTTCCCGGGAAGGGGCATGCCCCCATCCGCTCTCTCTCCCCATCCCCCCCCCCACCTCTGCAAGCCATCATCAGATCACTGACTGTTTACTACAGGCACCCCCGCCTGCTCACTAAAAAAAAAAACGTCTTCAACGGTCCGCGAACAATAGGGGTATCTGTTTACGTTTCTCCCGATTTTACCTCCCATGTCAGGTCGGGGGCTAATTCGCGACCGCCATCTCCAGTCACCTCAGGACAATAGCGAGTCGACCGTGCCAGCGATGTGTGACACTAATGTCTTTCTTTAGAATAACGGTCTCTCCCAGTCCATGTAGAGGATAACTCACTAACATCAGCCGTGGCCTCAGTTTTAACATCCAACAATTTCGGCCATTTAGTTGGTTTTTTTTTTTAATTTTATTCAGCAAAGATTATTTAAGTTTACAAACTAATTCAGGCAACAATGGCGTTGCTGAAGCGCGGGGCCCCTTCAAGCGCGGGGCCTGGGGCGACCGCCCCGTTTGCCACCCCCTAACGCCGGCTCTGCAGATGGGTTGTATGTTAAGAGCTGGTTGACGCGAATATTTAATCGAGGGGGGTGGGGAGGGGGGGGGGGGTGGGCGGGAAGAAGAGTGATTAGAAATAAATATGATTCAATATTTCTCTGTTTAAAATGTTCAATCATAAGTTTGAACTATCAATTTCGACGGTTAAATTTTGAAGGGTGTCTTTCAGACATTTTTTCTCCAGAGGTGGGGGGGGGGGGGGTCGGACATTGTTTAAAAGTAGGCCCTATATATTTTCTATATAAATTAGATATTTTTTTCTATTTCGTCCCGAGGGATTGCTTACAGAAGAGGTGCAAGAAAAAAACTCTGAACCTATGTGTTGCGTGTAGAAACTAGGAAGCATCAGCATTAAAATTTAACAGTTTTTAAACACATGCTAAAATTGATCTCTTCTCTGCCCTGAGTACTCTCACCGATTGGACGAAATTACCTCTACGGTCTCGGAAATCTTCTATCCTATCTTATCCTATCTTTAATTTCCTTGTTAGCTCGTGTCAATGTCCACTAAGCAATCAAAAGCTATCCGTTGGGAAGCCAAAGTTTGGTGTGTATTTATATTATTGGGTCAAGACAACTCCCGGCAGAAACTGATGTCGATTTACGCCCCCTTCGCTTAAACAGCACCGTGTTCAGTCTGTAAATATTGGCCGTAACATCACTCCCACCCCCCCCCCCCCCCCCCCCCGGGGGATCTGGTCAGTGTCGTCTGCTGGGTCCCACCTGTTCTCACCTGTCCTGTGTAGCGACTCCTTCAATGACTCTTTGTCCCCCGCGTGTGGCCAATGTGGGCGTGGTGTTTTTTTTTTGTTTTTTTTAGGGTGGACGGGACGTTCTGGTTTTAGGTCTTAGGACCGTTCAGCTGTTGCTTTCCAATAATTATGATTGTGTTTGTTTGTTTGTTTGTTTGTTTGTTTGTGTTTGTGTTTGTGTTTGTGTTTGTGTTTGTGTTTGTGTTTGTGTTTGTGTTTGTGTGAGTGATTTTTTTTAAAGCTTAATTGATAATTTATCTTATGCTAAAATTGTTAGACGAAAAAAAAAAAAACGAAAGAATATAATATTGCATCTTTATAAATAAATTTTAGAAAATAAATTAAAATAATGAATTATACATTTTAGACATCGAGCTATTGTTAGAACTATATTATCGTGCTATTTTCTTTTTCCTTATGCTACATTAGCTGTAAAAAAAAAATTAATTTAAAAAAAAAACTTGGTTTGGTTCACGTTTTTAAAAGTATGACCTCAAATATTTGTTTTACCAAAGGTTATGTAGGTTAACGTGAGTAGGAGATTTCGTTGCTATTTTTAGATACGTTTCTATAAATAGCTCACATAGTTTCAGCTTAGTGGTTGAGGTGTTATGCGGGGTAGCGGGGGGTGGGGAATGTATTTTTTTTTGTTCAAGTGTGAAGAATGTTAACAAAAGTTAACGATGTTTTTAAAGTGAGTTGATCCTTTTGTCTGACAGTTAAACCTACCTCACGTCAACAAGAAATTTAAAAAATTAGAACCGGGAAAATAAGCAAGTTAAAAAATGTGGTGTTTACTATTTGTTTCGCTTTCCGTGGCTGTCTCTGTTTTTAAATTATCTTTAAAAGATCTGTCCTGAAACTCGAAGCTTCAAACTTGACAATTGATTGAAACTACAGAAATATTTTAAAATCACTCCGAGCTAGGGTAGGTTTTTTTTTTTGGGAGCGGGGGGAGGGGGGGGGGGGGGTGATTGTTTGTTTTCCTGTTTGTTTCTTGGTTTTTAATGAAAAAAATAAATTATTAAATTTGTTTCTATCTTTTCTAAAAACAAACCAACCAAAAAACAACACAACCAACAACTAAAATATACCATAGAATAGGGGAAGCGTGGGCGTCTCGCTAGGGCATTATATTTTGCAGTATAAATAGTTCATGCGCGAAGCTAAATCTAGAGTTAAAGTTACCCAATCGGATCTAGAGGTTTTTCGGACTAAAGAAATAGAGTTAACCTATTTCTGAGACTGCGGTATTTGAAGGATAAGTGTGGGCAGTCATAGCCAGCTATACTTATTAAACTTTCTCTAACTTTAGGTAGGTACTTATTAGTACTGAGTTGACTCAGAGACTCCCTTTTAAGCATTTTTCTAGGATATGGCTTTATAAATGCTAATATGGGAAGGGGAGATATACTCTCTCCGTACTAAGCACCATGACACAAGTAGCGTCCCCTTTACACACAAAACGGGTCTTAAAAGTAATTCACTTCACACTGTGCAGGAAGTTTAAACAAACTAAATAACAACAATGTTTACGTAATAACGAATTCCTTTTTGTGTTCCATTTTCTATTAACCGCGCTCATATTCAAAATTGTTCATTTTGACTACCCGCTTTAAAAAAAAAGCTGTTACCAACATTGTGTTTTGTTTTGATTTTTTCACGTGTGCATGCGCACCACAAGCCGTTCTTTGTAACCCGCTTGCAGTGCGCGCACCGAGCATAAAGACTTCGCAGTACCGAGAAGTAAAAAAAAAAATGGTTTTTATTATACTGCATCTGCTACAACCAGGAAATCGGGAAGTCCCGGTTTAGATGAAAGAATACAGGTCGACTGTGTTTGGTACACGCTTTAAAGAGAACTCTTTTGCACTAGATTCATTACTCTATAACCCAATGACTACACTTTACATACATAGTCTGAATCATATATGCAGGATTTATTTTTGTTTCGATTTTATTTTTATAGTTTTTTTTTTATAATTAAAAAATATCTACTTCATTGTATATTTATTATAAAATTTAATTCAAACTCGGTAGTTAATTACTTAATTAAGTAGGTAATTCACTTATTTAACACAGTCATGGGACAAAATATAGAAGCATGCAACATCAACACACTGTGCAGAATACCAGACGAACAAACCATAACAAATAGGCTTGGTGTACAAACATAATACAACAACACCTAAATATGTCCTAAAATACCCAAATACAACACCTACAAGTTGGCCTACCCCAAAACAGAACCTAAATATGTCCTACAAATACCTAAACACAACTTCTAAACATCACCTACAAATACCCTAACACAACACTTAAACATTACCTACAAATACCCAAATACAACACCTAACCATGTCTTACAAATTCCCAAAAACAGAACCTAAATTGTTCATACAAAACCTAAACACAACATCTAAAACATGACCTACAAATACCTAAACACAACATCTAAAACATGACCTACAAATACACAAATACAACACCCAATCATGTCCTATAAATACACAAATACAACACCTAATCATGTCCTACAAATCCCTAAACACCTCACAAGCTAAATACACACATTTGAAAATATCCAACATTATCACAATGGAAATTTTATCCGTCATGTACTGAGATGCCCCCCCCCCTCCCAATCCCCGCCCTACACACACGCCTCTTCTTTCAATACCTGTCATTAGTCATCACACATGCCTTTCACGTTGAGTTTTTCTCTCACACAAGTGTCTTATACGGAGCCTAACAAGCTTCTCAACAACCTTAGCTTGCCCTAGGCCTCAGCTAACGTCTTGCCTTTAATCTCCGTTAATCTCTTCTGTATTGTTCGCCCCCCTCCCTCCCATACACACCCCTTTCCCCCCATATTTTAGCTGTATTAATTCATGAAAAGGATTTTATAATTTAATGTTTAACGTTTCGATATTTGCGTATTTGATGCATTGGTAGATTTAGAACATAACGCTGTAGGCCCTTTATATCACGGGAAAAGAAAGGAAAATTTTTGGGATGTGAAATGTCTTAGTTACAGGGGAGGGGGCGGGGGCACTTGAAAATTACGTAAGGGGGGCGGACACTGGTAAAAGTAAAGATTTTCTGTATAAATTCGATTTCACCCCCCCCCCCCCACACCCGAAGAGATGCCTGAAAGAAACACTGCTTAGTTGTGGTGTAGACACCAAGCACCAGAGGCGTAGCGACGGGGTGGGCGGGGGTACATATGTCGCCGGGCGCCGACCATAGGGGCGCCAAAATTAGCTCATTTAACTGCTATTTTGAATTATTAATATAAAAAATATATGTAGGTCGCCAAAAAGTGAAAGTTTGTCCCCGGGTGCCGGGAGGGGTCGCTACGCCTCTGCAAAGCACGCAGCAAACAAAACATACTCAGTGCACAAACGGCACCGATACAATCACAACAAGACAGCTTTATTCATCATCCTCAGGTCTATTTCCACAACTTTCATTCAAACAGACAACACGTGGGAATAGGCACTAGCTTGAACTCCTTCTTCTTATGCCAGATAAATATTACTCTGTCAAAACAGTCTCTTATCAATTTTTTTTAGTTTTATTTTATTTTAGTTTTGGGGAATTCCCGTTCTACGAGCACCTGTCAACCCTGGATAAAAATAGACACGCAATGCATTCGTCAGTTTTGTGGTGTTTTTTTTTTGGCCGATTCTAGTCGGAATAAGATACGCATGCGATACGCATGCGCAATGGAGAGAAACTACGACTTAGCGGCGATGTTTTCGATGGTACTGCGCATGCGTGTGTTTACAACCGCAGAACCCTAATACCAACCCTAATCCTATCCTTAACCCTATCCCTAATCCTATCCCTAACCCTAACCCTAACCCTAACCCTAACCCTAGCCCTAATCCTATCCCTAACCCTAATCCTATCCCTATCCCTAATCCTACCCCTAACCCTCATTCTAGCCCTAACCCTAGCCATAGGTCACTGCGCATGCGCAGAACTATCTTTTGCCGAAAAATCTTATTCCGAGTAGACACTTCGTTTTTTTTTTTTTTAGTATGCGCCTTTATAGTTTGTGTTCTGTGTTTGAACTAAGGGACTTAAATACAGAAAGGAAATATTTTACATGTGTATTAGTTCCAAACGCTGATTCGATAAACACATACTGAATGGGAGTTTCTGGAACTTAACTTCAATGTGTGTCTTTATGACTCAGTGTATCCATCCAGCCGTAATGGCGTACCTGACTCACGTTAGAGAAAGTAAAAGCGGCTGTGCATAGAACTGGCCGCACTATCCATTCTTGTGATTTGGTCACCAAAACAGACGAACTCTACATCACCTGCCATTATTGACCGTCAGGTCCGAAAAGGTTATTTTCACATAATTGTTTTTTAATTTGCCACTGGTAAAGGTAAACTACTCTTGTAGACCTGACGCTCATTGGTGCAAATGTCGCCGTGTGAGTGCCTCCATTTTCTTTCTTCGATCCCGCCAAATGAAAGAACATCGTTGTCTGCACCAAGGCCAGACGTCATTAGTTCTCTCGGCACGAGTCAGGTGCCAATAGGAGATGGGAGGGCTCAGGGATTCCCAAACTATTCAACTCGGGTCGATCCATTGTGATTGTATTTAGGAAATTTGAAAATGCCTAGAGTGAGAATGCTGCACTGTTTACGTCAAAGATTACTCTATTTATAAACGTGTTGAGCGTACGACTGCTAAACAGAAAGTCTTGAGTTCGAATCGAGGCCGAGTGTGCCCATGAATCCACACTGTTGTACATGATTCACGTTAGGAAAAGTAAAGGCGGCTGGACCTAATGGTGACCACAATATCCGTCTTGTGTTGAACTCCACTGTATCTGATGTATTTAATGATCTTCTTAGTTCTTAGTAACTTTTCGCCTTCGCATTATTAGTTGAATGTTAAACATAGTTTCATCTTTGAGCTCGGCGATAGAATTCATTCAAAATTAAGCAACGTCGGTACGGCGTGGCCTAGCCGTAGAACGTCAGAATGCTAACCCGAAAGACTCGAATATCCCTTAGCCCACCCAGCCCTGATGGGTATCTAACTTACGTTAGGGAAATTAAAGGCGGCTAGACATAGTGCCGATCACAATATCCCTTCATATACTGAAGTCACAGAAAAGTTGAACACTACTTCACTTGTCCCATTTACCGCCAGGTTCGAAAAGAGAACTTTACTTTTAACAACTTCGCGAGGCGTTTTATAATTGGGATTTAAAAAATAGAAATCTTGATACAAATTTTTTTAACGAAACAAAGACTCGAGTTCTCACTACCGCAGACTTAAATGAGGCAGACTCCACCTTTGAGATGAGTTCAAACCAGCCAGCAAACCTCACCTATCGTCTGATTCTAGACGGCTGAGTTCCCGCTGAGACCACTTCAGGCACCATTTTTTTTTTTTACCTGTGAGCATGGCCTAGCTCTGTATGTGATCAGGTGCCCGGACTTTCAGCGATTCGTGTGCGATAATTAAACGAAATGAGCCCGGTCGCCCCCTTAACGTAAACTCCGTCCGGAAAGATTTGGTAACGATAGGGGTAAATTGCATTACTTTCTCAACCCCGTGGAAACAAATTGGGTTCTAAGTCGGTCTTATTCCAAGAGTTTTGTTTCGCTAAAAATTTAAAAACGTGGAGTGTTTTTTTTTTCAAGGGCATATTAAGATTTTGCTTACGCAAGCGAAATAAAAGCAATAAGTAGACTGCACGCTTGTAGATCTATTATGAGGAACGATGTTTATCTAAATAGCACACGATAAAAAGTCTATATTCAATTTATCCAGCGTTACTTCTACGATGATGAATGAAAATGGTGAGCATGTTTATAATTTTAAAAATCTGGATACCCCAGATATTTCGATTGGCTATCTACTTTAAAAAAATGATCCCCAACATCTCCACACACGCATTCTTGTATCATTTTCTCATCCATGAAATCCTGTCAATGTTGAACGCCACGAAATTTAGTGTTTGGAAAGTGAGTCAGAGTTGGCGTGTTTCATTGAACGGCACCTTGAAGGTCTGATTTCAATCGGTTTTTTTTTGTTAAGGCTGCATACCACCTTTCTTAAACCACCTTTCTTACCCTTTCTAAACTATCACCCCACCCCCTCCCCTCTTCCCCCAGTCCTGTCGAATGAAATAGACACGAACTTGCGATTTAATTTGTAAAAAAATATCTCTGAAGATAAAGAAGAGATACGTTTGCTTATTTAATCAGCAAAGACGCCTAAGACTTTATATGTCTCACGAAAGCAGGGTATGATTGCCATTGAATTTCATAGGAAATCACAGACCTTTTAACAGCAATAAAATTACCCCATATATGTATATATATATATATATATATATATATATATATATATATATATATATATATATATATATATATATATATATATATATATATATATATATATATATATATTGCTGACTTAGCATTTCTGGTTCCGATTCTCGTCATTAGCCAATGTTTTGCTTTTAACACTCCAACAATTTAACAGGTCGTCCGTGGTATTATTAGATTATAGCTTGTGATTTCCGTTACAAATTGTAGGTAAAATACGGTAACCACAGGTGAGTAACGTTTTACCTGATAAGCCAGGTGAGAAAAGGTGAATTTGGTTGAATATTGAAAAATGGGATAACGGTTGGCTGGAAGCTATCAGCAAGGTAACGACGTTAAAACTGTTCACACCTCCGGAATTAGTTTTTTATTGAATAGGCGACACGTGTTGTTTCATGTAAAAAAAAAAAAAAGTAAAGTTCCCTTTCAAACCTGACGGTCTATAGGGCAAGTGAAGAAGAGATCACTTGTCTCTGTGACCTCGGCATATGAAGAAATAGTGTGGCCAGCACTATGCCCAGCCGCCTTTAATTTCCCTAACGTAAGTTAGGTACCCATCAGAGTTTTGTGAACTCAGGGACGGTCTATGGCTTGAACCCGGATTCGAACTCAAGACTTACGGGTTAGCAGTCCAGCTCTGTGTAGTTTGATGGCGTCGTGATTATGTTTGGATTCTTGACAATATGTATAGAAGCTGTTGTTGTCTATTGAAGAAGACCAAAATATGAACTCCGGTTTTGGATTTTGGAACATGATGATTGTGTGTCAGGGTTTAAATGGTGGGAAGAGGGGGCAATCTATGCAACAGAGGAAGTGGAGTATACTTGTCTATTTGACCAAAGGATGATACAAATCCGCTTTTCTTTTCCCTAATGTGAACCAGGTACCCATTAGAGCTGGGTGGACTCAGAAACGTCCTACGGACTAGATTCGAACTCGTGTCTTGTGACTTAGCAGTCGTGCGCTCTATCACACAACCATGCTGTCCACATGCATATGGAAATCACACTTCTAAACATGTTTGTTATGTAGTAAATCTTTGAAGCCGCGAAGTATAATTATGTTAGTGCGTTTTACGCACTGCGCACATTTGTGAGATGAATGTTTGCGTCTTGCGAAAGGAAGCGTTTAAAACTCGTTTAGTTGAATTGTTTCTTGGGCTGATCACCACGTGTTTAAGTGGGGTTTGAGGCTAACGTTTGAGATGAATTATTTTTACGACAGGAAGTTGGGTTTAGCAAAGACATATTTTCAAAAAGTGGGAGACGGGGTGTTTGCGTGAAATTGTTTTGTAAATGGTGCGCGTCTTTATAAAATGTACGTAAAAATAGTTAACGGAGTTGAGGGTTTTCTCAGAAGGCTGTCAGGGTATTGTGGTGTAGAGAACATCTGTTTGTTCGGTCTTAAATGTAGTATTGGAGGAAGGATTCTTTAAACACAATTAAGAATTACGTGTCAACATTTAATACGCAATTTAACAATTAAGTCGTTGATTCCTACTTCTGCCGGCTTTCTTTCTGGATTTATTTGCTTTCATAGTCTTTGTCCAACCAAGAACCAACTACAAGGCAGAAGTTGTTTGAATTTGGAGTTGTCTCTTCTAGATGAGTTGCATGTACCCAGCTAATGAGCCTCATCTGCCCGAGGGTTCGAACTCGAGTTTAACAACCATGAGCTTTACGTCACAATATAAACGTTTGAGAGTAATCAGTTGACAAACTTTATTTGGTCCTATAAGTTCGTAGGCCCTATAAGTTCGTAGGCCTTATTATTTGTAGGCCCTATAAGTTCGTAGGCCCTGTACATTCGTAGGCCCTATAAATTCGTAGGCCCTGTACATTCGTAGGCCCTATAAGTTCGTAGGCCCTATACATTCGTAGGCCCTATACATTCGTAGGCCCTATAAGTTTGTAGGCCCTATACATTCGTAGGCCCTATAAGTTCGTAGGTCCTATAAGTTCGTAGGCCCTATACATTCGTAGGCCCTATACATTCGTAGGCCCTATACATTCGTAGGCCCTATAAGTTCGTAGGTCCTATAAGTTCGTAGGCCCTATACATTCGTAGGCCCTATACATTCGTAGGCCCTATAAGTTCGTAGGTCCTATAAGTTCGTAGGTCCTATAAGTTCGTAGGCCCTATAAGTTCGTAGGCCCTATACATTCGTAGGCCCTATACATTCGTAGGCCCTATAAGTTCGTAGGTCCTATAAGTTCGTAGGCCCTATAAGTTCGTAGGCCCTATACATTCGTAGGCCCTATACATTCGTAGGCCCTATAAGTTCGTAGGTCCTATAAGTTCGTAGGCCCTATACATTCGTAGGCCCTATAAGTTCGTAGTCCCAACAAGTCGTTGGCCCTGCAAGTCGTAGATTCTATACACGGTGCCAACTGTACCCAATGGCTCTAGCTGTCATGTTCATAAAAGTTAACAATTTTTAGTTTAAATGGTTGTGGAAAGATGGACTTAAATACACATTTTAGACTTCATATTCGCACATCAGATTAAATCAATATAGAGGAGTATTAAACCATTCTGAGGTTTGATATTTACAAAAAAATGTGACTTAAATACTTTTAACACAAAAGTCTTCATTTTTCTTGACAACGCTGCTTGATTAAAACGCTAGAAATAGAATAAGTATCAACGCTAGAATTAGGACACTACAAAAAAAAAACATAATTGCGATATACCCTCTAAAAATATTTAGTCAATCACTAAATCATGCACAGGCTAGTCAAGCATGAAAAACAAATGAACCGTTTCTATCCGGTCATTCACGACAGAGTTTCTAAAAATAGAAACGGAAATATCCACCCTGGTGTGCAGCGCGATGGTATGAAAGTGGTTGAGAGCTAATGAGCGTCATTTCCGTAGAAAGGAAAACCGGTAAATTAGCGGGATGGTTGTGGAGACTTACAATTAGCGGAGAGTGGCATTACCACATGGAATTCTTGATTAACAACGCGGGGTTGGAAATTTGGTCTACCACTGTGAACGTTATTTTATCGTGTCTAGGACAGTACCCCCCTCCCGTCAATTCCCTCCCCACCCCCCACCGAATATTTTCCCCATCCCGATATTACACCCCCGGAGTCATTACCCCCTGTCAATTACCCCCTCCCTCTACAGCATGCTGAAGAACCCTGACCCTAACCTCAAAACCCAACCACAAACCTATAGCTAACCTTAACCCCAACATCAATCCTAACCCCAATTCTAAACCTACATCTAACCCTGACCCTGATCCTAAAGCTAGCTCTAACCCTAACCCGTGGGGTGGGGTGGGTGGGGGGGGGGGGAGGGAATATCCTAGGATGATTGACGGGGGGATTACCATACGTAATGCATTTGTATAAATGTTTGGTTGAAAGTAAGATATCGTGGAATTTTATCATTGACGGTTGAAATGTTATATTTCCTAATTGAATGCTATTGTATGAATTATAATTGGGGTTGGGTTCGTCTATAAGAACTAACCAGACACCCTGAACATCGGCCACCATTGCCATCTGCCAATCTGTTTTAGTTTCTGTTTAAAAATACGCGAGCTTCTTAGTGTTGAGCGTACTGCAGCTTTTAGAAAAGTAGTTCAGTGTCTATGCTACTCTAAGGAAAAACTGAAACAGTTACATGACTTAAATAAGACATTAGTGGTAAGTTTCAGTTGGTTTTTTTATTGATGTTAGGTTAAAGTTTTTATTTGTATTCGTTCTTTTAATATTCGTCTGAGATCTCTCTCTCTCTCTTTCTCTTTCTCTCTCTCTATCTTTCTCTCTTTCTCTCTCTCTAATGCGGTCACTGCCGGTTAAAGAGATGCTCATTAGGCACCCATTATCGAACAGGGCGAAGAATCATTTCCGTCAGGGTTTTGCTTTCTCACCCGGTGCATCGTACCACCTGGTTTTAAACGTACGGGAGCGTACAAGACACTGAACTCGTGATTTTCGGATTGGTTGAGATTTTTGCCAATTGGTTTACATTTTTTGGGTTGATTTTCGGGTTTAGTTATTCGTCATTGTCGTGGTTCATGTGGACACCTTGTTGAGCATAGGGACGCGGTCTGCCTTCTCCATCACCTCACCCACCACATGGGGTTTAGTTATTGGTTAGGTTTAATACAAGAGTGTTGTTCTTAAGCTACTCTGTAAACTATTGCCATTGTCAATAGAAAAAAAAACTCATTATAAAGTAACATATCTTCTTCTTCGCTCTTAATTTTAGTGTTAGAAGAGATTTCCTCCAATACGATTAAGTATACGTGTCGACTTGTTATGCGCCATAAAGGCCGTTGACTCCGATTTCAACCTGCATTTTTATTTGGATTTACTTCCGTAGCCTTTGTCCATTTAAGAACAAACTACAATACAACAGTTGCTTTATTTTGGAGTTGTCTCTCCTAGATGTGTTGCTATCCCCAGCAATCGAGCCTCATCTGCACGGAAAATAACATATGCAATCTTAAAATTTTACATTTAAAACAAACTAGAGGTTACGAGGTCAGACGCCCGCCTCGCCAATTTAGTTTTTTTTACTCCCAATCTCAAGGCGCGCCTAATGATGGTAATACAGTCCCTCTCTTCCTGCTTTAGCCTCGAGCGTTCTACTCAGATCACGGCGTCCATTTCTTCAACCAAGGGAAGATTACTCTAACTTACGGAGTTGTATTTCCTCTTGAGTTATTTTTCTCTTACATAAGGATGCAATTTTTTTTAGTTTTAGTTCTGATAATTATTTTCATGGAAATCTAGCCTACTGGAAGTTAGTATATTCCGTTTATTAAGTAACATTAGTCCATCATTAAGATATGGGGTTTGCCATAGCTAAAGGCAGATACCTGTTACTCTGGTGACAAATTACTTTATTATTATTTTTTAAAAGTTTGCATAATTAACAAATTAAATAAGTTCCTATAGCAATTTGAATTTATTCAAAACGGTAGCGTGTCTGACCTAGCATTCAAATTTTTGACAAAAGAACTTGCAGCGCCTGATCTTACTCTAAAATTCACCATACTACTATACACTCACACTCAAAATTATATTACCTGACTTTACTCAGACCTGAATCAAAACTTGATCACATGACCTAACACTCAGATATAGATCACATGACCTAACACTCAGATATAGATCACGTGACCTAACACTTAAATATAGAGCACATGAATTAATATTCAAATATAGATCACATGACCTAACACTTAAATATAGAGCACATTACCTAATATTCAAATATAGATCACATGACCTAACACTTAAATATAGAGCACATGACCTAATATTCAAATATAGATCACATGACCTAACACTTAAATATAGATCACATTACCTAACACTACTCCCCATCTCCAGTGCGTGTGAGACGTTCACTGTCTTCATGTCACATGACCTCAGTGGAGTCACACGGTCAAGTTTCAACCGTTGTGGTAACTAAAGGTGTCACCCCATCCCCCCACCCCCTCCAACAATGCTGCATTTACCAAACTGCTTTAATCACCCCTCCCCCTATTGTTTTATCATTTTAAATAGAAAAAACGCGTTCTATTTTACGATTTTTCAATTTGACGTCACCGCCTAAATTGTGTCACCCGGTGCAGACCACACCCCCACCCATGTCTTGTGACTCTACTACATGACCTTTGCCTCAAGGCTGGCCTATCGCCCAATAAAAACGGTTTTGAACCCGCCCTTTGGGCGTGTGTCTAGTAAGCGAAATAAAAATAAACTATTTTTACGTTGTTTTTTTTTAGCCACAAAACTAACCTTCCGTGATAATCTATTGTAAGCAAATTTGTGTTGACCATATTCATCCTTAAAAAAAAAAAAACTTAATAATTTAACTTGTATTCTCACTCTAGTATATCAGCAGCAAATACTGGCGAGTCCGTGTTGAAAGATAAGAACTTACAACACAAGCATATGCATAATTTTAAAATGGTATGTCTTAAATCAATGTATTTAATGCAAAAAAATATATAGATCTAGTTTTATTTCTAACTATTTAAAAAAATTCAACTTTAATTCTGACCCTTGCGTTGAAACTGTTTTAAAAAACTTCAGACATCTCTTAATGACGTACTAGACGAGTAAAGAGTACTTGAAACTGTTGAACCCATCCGCTAGCAAAATTGTTTTTTTCTTCTCTCTCTTATTATAAGTGGACGCCACTGTCTTCCCAGGGACGATAACTCCCGCTATTGTACAGAAGGGCGGCGACTCGAGCACGCAATTGTTTTTTTTTAGAAGCTCTTGTTGATTACTGTAAATTTAGTTATAGTCCTCATATCCTGGTTTGTTTGACTTGTGTTTATTACAGTGATGTTATGTGTGTAGATGAACTTCTTTTTTTTACTTAGGTTACAATTTAAAGGGGATGTAATGCGTAACATAAATACGAAACTTTTCTTGTGTGTAAACTCAAGTTTTTTGCTTTAGTTTCTTGAAAAAAAATTATTCTCTCCATATTTTTATCATGGAACTTTTCTTGTGTGTAAACTCAAGATTTTTTTTAACTTAGTTTACTATATAAAGGGGAATACTTAACATAATGTCGGAACTCTTGTGAGTAAAAATCACATTTACTCATTACGCAATTTGAGTCTTTTAATGCGTGTTACATTCGGTATTAACTACTGTTGTAATAATCGTTTTGGATTAAGTTGAAGTTTGTGTTCTGTTGAGGTTTATAGTAGCTGGCATTGTTTTTACAGCAAGTTAGGTAGCAAGATGAGGTATACGGTTGTACCGGATGTTGTCATAAACGTCTGCATTTTTATATCAACTAATTTTTTCTTTGCTTTTGTATTTGTAGAATAATCAAAATCTTTTTGTAAAGATAAAATAAATCCTTAATAGATTGGTCAATATTTAAAGACATTATGAAAGATTGACAAACTTGACTTAATCCTTTGCCCCCCCCCCCCCCCCCATGGGGATCAAAGGGCTGTAATCACACCTCTCCACCGGACTCGGTTTTGGGCAGCTCTCCTTATCTGTGTCCACGAGAGCCCAGCGGCCTTTGCCTCTTCTTCTACCGATTTAAGAGATATAAAATAAAATGTCATCTTACCGAATTGTGTACCGTAATGGTGTCTTTAGAAAACATGCTGTAGTGTTCGTAAAAATAAGTGTATGGAACAAAATATAATGATTACAGTTACTTCGGTAAATATAAAACTAGATTTTGTCAACCACCCTTACATCATCATCCCCATTTCCCGTTAGTGCCCAAGACACATGGGGCAGATAAAGTAGAGTTAATCTGTATCAGAGACCTCGGGATATGAAGGGATAATGTGGTCAGCACTTTGTCCATCCGCCTTTGAATAACCTCTACTTCACATAGTAAACATGTAGATGTAGTTGCGTTTACATTGTGTGGTTGCTGACACCTTATGTTGTCTTCCTTTCAAAATGTATTGTAGTTGCTTCCCTGCGTCCACCTTTTTCAATTACTCTTTATTACCTTCGTTGAACGCCCGATCAATCATTCAGAAAAATAATAGAGTTCGTTAAGCTGTTGTATAATGTGTTTGCGTAAAAAGTAGGGGAGCTTTGAAAAACCCCTTTTGTGTAAATTGAAAAAGGCTTAATTGTTAACGAAGGTAAATCCATATTTCAAATTACTAAAGATCGAACTTGTCATTTCTACTTAAAATTTGAAGAATTCCCTTTGGGCATTACTTTTTTTTTGCCATTCGCTACGTTGCCCGAAACTAGTTTAAGGGAGATTACCAAGAAGCTGAGATGACGTCAAAGGCTTAAAGTAAACCAATTCGGTCTTTTTACTCAAGTTTAAAAGGAAATGAGAGGCACTCATCTTGCTTGGCGGAGGCTGAATTTGTGATAACCATTTTAGATTTTAAAGAGAAAAAAAAGTTTTGTGTTGTTTTTTTTTCCGAGGGGGGGGGGGGGATTTGCTAAATCTAAAAAAAATTGTATGGCTGGATTTAATAAAAAAATGTTTTAATAATTTAAGTTTGAATTTTCTGAAATACGATTTCGCAATATTGAAACGCGTGGCGTAACTAGATTACGAGGTGTCATTTTGATATTGAAATAATAGTAGTGAGAGGATGGGTAAAATGTTCCAATGTCTCTGGTTTTCTCGCTCGCCCCGAGACTTGAAAATTGAAATTCTTTTTATCTAAAGTATCTGGAGTATACAACAGTTGTTGTAAAGATCTTATGTGCAATCATTGCCAGGTATGTACCTAAACACATATTGTCTGATTGCTTTAAATTTATCGATATTATTGATCAGCGGAGGCATCGTTCGAGGTGTACACATAAAGATAAAGAAAGTTGTGTTATACTTTGATTAATTACATGGGATGGCGTGGTGGGGTGGGAGATCTCGTGCCAGCAATTCCAAAAGACTCGAGTACGGACCCCTGGCAATTGAGGCTTGTTAGCATGGGACAGCAACCCATCTAGGAGAGACAACTCTAAAATATAACAACTGCAACCTGCAGATTGTTCTTGGGTGGATAAACGCAATGGAAGCAAACCCAAAAAGAAAAGCAGACTGAAATCGGAGTGAATGGGATATATGGCACATACATCGTTGACAGGTGATACTAAATTATGTCGGGGGAATTCCTATCCAATATTACAATTAAAAACCAAAATGAAAAAAGAATATTAATTACCTTTCCTGAAACATATCTGTGAGTTGTCTGTCCTTCGAAGTTACCGTCAGACATGAAACAGACACTGACAATTCACGGAGATCGAATTCATGGCCTAAGAGGAACGTTTCTTATTCTGCCAGTTCAATTTTCTTATATCGAGTTAGTGGATCTCAAAGAAATGTTATTGGCCCCTGGAGTCTTGTTTTGTCTTTTAAAATGTCATTTAAACAGGTTCCAGAGTGTGGCCTAATTACCGATTGGTCAAATGTTATTGCTCCATATAAAGTTGGGTTTTCGAACGGGATTTGTTGTATGGCCTACAGAACTCGTAGTTGCCTTAGATTTTATCAACTTAACCCAGGTACTCATTAGAGCTGAGTGGATACGTAGACTAACTATAGATTCTTGTCCGAAACGCGAATTTGTTTTTATGTTCACCTCGTGATTATAATAGTGCGGTCTGGAGCAATCTATCTTTACTTGACCATGTTCTAAAAGGGCAGGTTAGGTCTGTTCATTCTTAGTTGTTTTTTTTTTAGCCTATATAGGTAGGTTTGTAGAAATTACTTACAGATCCTAATAGATTCTAATCAAACTCCTTATGTAGCGAGTATTCGAACCTAAAACCTCTGGGTATGAAGCACACGCTTTGTTGATCCACCACCTTCATCACACTTTTTATACCAGCAAAATGTTCTATATTCTAAAATTCAGTCGGGGTGTGTGAGAAACGTTACGCTAAAATAAAATACCTCATCTGCGGGAGATGAAGGAAAGATAACACAATTTTTAAGAAAGGGGAGGGAACTGTTCCTACATGCCTGGAAGAGTTCAATGGAGACAGATCGCCGCCCCACCCCCCACCCCCCCCCCCTGATCGACTGCCGGATGCCTCCTCCAGACACAGAGATAAGGGATTACCACGTGACGCGCTTAAGATTGCCACTTCTTCGACGCCAAGTTTTTTAATCTTGTTGCTCAATTACCCGACGCTGCGTCGGAGTCGATGGACAGCTAATCCTCCTCCCACCCCAACCCCCACATATACTCTCCAACTCCATGCACACCCGTTCCCTTTTAAAATTTTCATTTCTTGTACGAGAAGGGAGAGTGTCAAGGGACAAGGAACGGGATCGAACACAATTATACTCTCTAGCCAAGGGAGAACGGCTGGTGAGATTGTGGCCCTGCATAATTGCTTTTATTTCTTGCGGGAAAATCCGCAAAGCAAAAATAAATCTTCATGTCTTTTCTGTTTATTTTTTTATTTTTATTTTTCTGTTTCTATTTTTTTTTTATTTCACAAGAAAGCGATTGCATGTAAGATAGGGGTGTGGTTTATGGAATCTGGTGGAGATAATGGGTCAAGTAGAGGGCGCTGGAGAGTAATGTGATGGGCAATAGAAGCGGAAGGGGGGGGGGGGGTAAAGAAACGTAGAATTTGAAAATATTGAGTTATAGGGAGTCTTGAGTTCGAACCCCCCGGGCAAATGAGGCTTAATAGCTGGGGACAACAACTCTTCTATGAGACACACCAAAGCTATTAATCAACTACTTCCTTGTAGTTTGTAGTTTGCAGTTTGTTCTTAGTTGGACAATAGCTATGGAACCAATCCCTTCCAACTATAAAAAAAACCCATTATGAACGAAGAAGAAAGAAACAAAGTTTTTCCAGTGTTTTGGTTCAAGTTGAGTCCACAGGACATTCATCCCCTGCTTTCTAAGGTGGTTTTTCATAAGGTGGGCATTAGATAAGTAGTCTTTGTGTGGATATTGATAGGGTGGGAATTCGACACTTAAGAATTCATTGTATTAGTATTAGCGTTTGGTCGGCAGTGTATTTCTTATCATCTGTCTTTTCATCGTGCCATTCTAAATATGGCTGTCTTTAAATAAAACGTCTTTAATGCAATCTCCAGGCCGCACGGGGCTTTTGATGACTTGCTGGGAAAGAAACAAAATGGGGTGGGGGGGATGTACTGGGGGTGGGGGATCGGTTGGGGAGGTTGGCATCGTTGCATTCAGGTGATCGATCAAGGGATCGATGACGTCATTCGTCGAGTGTGTCTGGCGTGTTATCTGTTCTCCGGGGTGAGGGGAGGGGAGGGGGCGCACCGCCCCTTTGCGTCCACTCATTAGCGACATTAGTTTAACTTAATTATAAGCTGCGTGGAGGTCAAGGCAGTTGAAACGCACACGCGCCTTCTCAAAACTTCCGTTATGTTTAAGCAGCTTTGTGTGATGGTATCTACACATATAACAGAGAGCTAGGGGGAAAATAGTTATGCCTCTCTTCCTCCTCCCCTGTTTATCTATGGTATTTGTTCTGGTTGAAAGTCTAAATGTCTTATGTGTTGTCAAACACCAAATATCATTCACACTGAGAATGGTTGGCTTTTGTTTAGGGGGTGATTCCTATTCCGTGTTTGTCTAGTTCTTCCTCACGTACTCACATGGGTAACTTGGTTCACGTTAGGGAAAGTAAAGGCAGCTGGGCATAGTGCTGACCACACTGACCCGAGGTCACTGAAACATACGAACTCTACTTCCCCTGCACAATAGACCGACAGGTTCGAAAAGGGTACTTTACTTCTTTACTTACTTAAGGCAGATGACTTTTACTATGACTGCCATGAAGAGGTTTAAGTGTTGGGGGGTCTTTAATTGTATGCTAATTTATGCTAATTATATTTTTGATATTAGATTAATGACCGTTAATATTTTCCATTTTTGTCTTAAGATGTGTAAGGGTATTATAACTGCTTTTCCGTGTTCCATATTTGTCCTTTAGATAGGTATCTATGTGTTTTAAGAGCATTATAGCTGAGCTTCGGTGTATTTCGGCGTTTAAGTTTTTCGCTGTAAATTTATGTCTGTGTTTAATGTGCTTCGTGGTGTTTATCTTGTGTAACACGTGTATATGCTAACACGTGTATATGCTAACAGCCAAGCTGTCTGATTGCCTGTCTATTTGATGTCCTCTACTCCCAAGTCTTGTTATCGGTCTACTTGACGAAATAAAAAGATGAAACGGATTCCAGCCTTTTGAAACGAAGCTCTAGCAATTCTGGGGCACCTTATGGGTTGCGTATCCACAGCGCGATGTGTTTTTATTTTTAAGTTGCATTAAAATTTAGTATGTCGTAAATTTAATGAAACATGAAAGTCAAAATATTCTTCGGGTGTGGGGAGGGGAAGATTGATATTTAGTATGTCGTAAATTTAATAAAAAAAAATGAAGGTCAAAATTCTTGGGGTGTGTGAAGGGGGAGAATGATAAAAGACAGGTTCCCGGAAACATGTTTTCCAGATTCTTGGAATGCGGAGTTCTAAGAAACTACCCATCTCATAAAATGTAATATTTAGTTAATTAAACGAATCTTCCAACCTGCTTTATCAAGGTCAAACCAGGAATAGACAAAGATTTTATGATAACATATTTCTGGAAACAACGTAGATATATTTTTTATGAACAAAAGATCGGTGGTTTAGAACTGACTATCACGTGGTGTTAAAAATAGATTTTTAAAATTCTTTTGGAGATAGCGAAGAACCGAAACAAAGTTTGTCGAATTATGTGGAATTCAATCGTTAACAGTTAAATAAAAATATATAGTGTGTGATGGATGCCTCGTTTTATAATAAACGTTTGTAAAAAGGCAAGAACCTTTTTACCGATTTCATTTAAAACAAAAGCTTTGATTCGATAAATATAATGTACATTTTATTTAACCTTCGGTCAATAAAAATAATGTAATTTTGTTTAACTTTCATCCAGTAAATATACTGTCAATTTTATTTAGCCTTTATCCGAAAATTATACTGTAATTTTTATTTTAAAAAAACTGGAAAGAAAAGGAATTTAGAAGTTTCGTGCCTTGCACTTTTAAGATTTTTTTGCTTGCTTGTAACATTTAGAGCTTCAAGATTTTATGATAGAGAGCTTCGAGATTTAGTGGTGGATCTGCTGAAGTTGGACGCTTTGATTCAAAATGACCTTTCTTTGTAAATATTATGTTTTTTTTTAAATATATAAATGTATTACCTACTGTCAAAGTGACAAGGGGACAAAGGCCCTATTGTTACAGCTGTCAAGCAATTATGCTTGATTAAAACGAACTAGTTTTTGTCTTTTAACTTTAATGAGCGATATAACCAGTAAGTAATTTCCTATAAACTGTCACCGGAAGCTCGCTGACACACATGACCCGGATGTAGTAGTGACCCGTGGTCTTAGATACCACAGTCGTAGACCCCCCGCCATCAATTCTATTTAGCCGGCTTCAATCAATTATCTGCCCCATACAAGCCTATACCATCCATCACTCACGACCATCTCACCCCCACCCCCCCCTCCCACCACCACCACCACCACCCTCCCCGTCATTTTCCGATAATATTTTTTAACCAACTTTGCAGTCTCATAAATTCGAACTCGGCAGAACTCACGCTGTCTCAAAGGGAGAAGGAAGAGGGGGGTATAGGGAGAGTTGGTGGGGTGGGGGGGGGGGGGGGTAAAAGAAGAAGAATCCTTTTAAATTGATGAAGCGGGATTCCATACTTTTTGAAGCCATCAAAAAATCGGAACTTGCTAGCTCCTCACTTGACCCTTTCTACCCTCACTTCGTTTTTAGAGGCGTTATTTTTTTTTTTTTCGTTTTTTTTTTTCGTTTTTTTTTTTTTAATTTACCGCGTGTAAGACTTGGCGTGACGGTGGATGGGGGGGGGGTGATGCAGAGTTGCCAACCGTTATAGACGAGAATGAAGTGGTTTGTTCCGTATCTCTGTAAGAATCCAGTTTTTTGTGTTACCGGATACATGAATGAATCAAAGTTTTTATTCTCAGAACAAACAATCGGTGGTTTAGATTTGACTATCAGGTGGTGTTAAAAATAGATTTTTGAAATTCTTTTGGAGATAGAGAAGAAGCGAAACAAAATTAGTCGGATATTATAGAATCCAACGGTGCTGGATTTTATAATTATATTGTGGAACATTTGTTCATCCTTATAGTAGATATAAATTTAAATGAAAAAAAAATGTGCATATTTCTGGGAAAAAAGTTTGTTTCGTCAGTTCGCTGTACGTTTTTAATCAGTTATTTTAGATTGTGTAAACTCAGATTTAAAGAAATTTTCAACGTTATTTTTAAAATTTATGTTTTATTTGTTTTTTATTTTCAATTAATTAATTTATTTATTTATTTATTTTTTGTGAAGCAAAACATTTAGTTCGATGAAGAAAATACTATAAATAAAAATTAAAAAGTCGAATCTTTTTTTGAGAAGTGCTACATCGTGATGTATGTTAGCGAAGGCTACTGGCTCTCATATTTGTATTAGCAGCCTGTAAAAACCAACTCCGAGGGTATAATCTACATCAAACAACTGTCCGTTTCTAGTATAGGCGGTTCTAGCTGGGGTGGAGTGGGGGGGGGGGGGTAGCTCTGTAAAATAGTAGGACGGAGCGTCTTATGGTCTCTGTGATATAATCGACCTCATTGAAACGTGTAGTTACAGGTAGATGTCGCCGTTGTTTCTGATAGTTGAAGTTAGCCAGTGGTACATAGTTGCGTTATTAATAAGATGGGTATGTATTGCTATTTTTAGTTTTATTGATTGATCTACGGTGTATTTTATGATCGATTTTTCACCCACTTCCACTAACACCACCCTACCCTCACCATCACAATCACAACCCCATCCCTCCCCCACCACCACAATCACAACACCATACTTCCCCCACCACCACAATCACAACCCCATCCTTCCCCCACCACCACAATCACAACCCCATCCTTCCCCCCACCACCACAATCACAACCCCATCCCTCCCCCACCACCACAATCACAACCCCTTCCCTCCCCACCATCACAACCCCTCCCCTCCCCACCACCACAATCACAACCCCTCCTCTCTCCACCACCACAATCATAACCCCATCCATCCTCCACCACCACAATCACAACCCCTCCCCTCCCCACCACCACAATCACAACCCCTCCCCTCTCCACCACCACAATCACAACCCCATCCCTCCTCCACCAACAAAATCACAACCCTGTCCTCTACCCATCCACACAATACCTTGTCATCTTGCCCACCCTCCCCCTCTTACCCTATCAACCTCCTAAACCGTTTGACATGTTACCAGAGCGATCTAACCTTCGTACTGTCTAAAAACAAAACGTCAAAAGCGATCCTTCGACTCTTATGTCATAGCCTTGGGTATTAGGTATAGGTTGAAGTATATCAGTGTAGAAACAAGGGCAGGTTTAGGGTTAGAGTACCTCAGTGTAAAGGGCGAGTGTACACTCCAAGACGTTTAGGTTAGACTAAAGACTTGGTGTAAAGACTAGTGCTAGGTTTAGGGTTAGAGTACCTCAATGTAAAGACCGTATGTACATTTTTAGACTAAGTTTCAGGTTAAACGTAGTATAAGGATTAGTTCTTGGTTTAGGGTTAACGTGTAAGAACCAGTGGCGGAACTAGAAAAATAGGGCCACCCCGCAAAAAATTCTTTTGGGCCCCCATATGTCAGAGGCGTAGCGACCCTTCCCGTCGACCGGGGACAAACATTCGATTTGCACCCCCCCTCAAACTTTCGATTTGCACCCCCCCCCCCTCAAACTTTCGATTTGCACCCCCCCCCCCTTGCTACACCTCTACCATATATATATATCAATTAAGGTCGGTCGGATGTGGGCCCCTAAACTGCCCCGGGCCCCCCCGCACTGCGGGGTCTGGCGGCACTATAGTTCCGCCCCTGGTAAGAACCAGAGTTTGGTGTCCGGTTAATGAGTCTTGATGTATGGATCGAAGCTAGGGTTATGGTTACATAAGTAATGTATGGCTAAAGTGAAGGGTTAAATCACCTTTAAGTCTAAACGAGTACTTCAATACTTTGGTACAGCTAATAAATAAAAAAGTACGAACCTCTTTTATTTTCCTTAACTACTCCCCTCCCTCCTCGCCTCTGTCATCTTTTGTAGTGTAGTGATATATACCATGTTTGCATATTGAATATGTTCAAACATCTATATGTATACATGTACAGTTTGAATATGTATGTGTGCACGTATTTATGCATGCGTGTATGTAGGTGAAGGTATGTATGTATTCACATAAATAGAATATGTAAAGCCCTGAAATTGAAATCGATCAGCGTGCGATTATGTTTAATCCGGTACGGCTAATCTTCTCCCCGTGTGTGTACGCACGTTTCAGCTTTCTTTGTACAGTTCTACATTTTTATAGATCTTATCGCGGAGTGTTGAAATAGGATGGAGTAGGCTGTAGGGGGGGGGGGGGGCGTGCATTATTTTAACTGTAACTGCAAATATGGAGGAGTGGGGGAAGGGGTGGTGAATTTTGTTAATAGAAACAGCAAATGAAAGAACATTTCTGTTGTAAAGTGAAAGTGAGGCTAGCTGTTTTTTTTTTAAGTTTATTTAGTCACGTGATAATGAATAAAATTAGGTCACGGGAAAAACACGTGCTCTGGTTAGTTAAAAAAAGAGTGGTAAAGTTATCGAAACAAATGTTAGCAAGTAGTTAGATATGTTAACGATTTCTTTCTTATGTTATTAAACTGACAATTCGTGACGATTAAACAAAAATAGTTTCTAGTCATAAACTGCCGTTGATTAGTTGCTATAAAATGTGTCTGGCGTCGTTAGGATGGGTGCCGGGGGCCATCCGCCCCTGGTAGGCCTACACTTTTTCTTAAACAAGTTACTAAACAATAATAGTTATGCCTTCTGTTATTGTTTAATTTATATTTTATAAATTAGTATATAAAATAAATAGTATGCAAAATAAACTCAGGACTCGGTGCGATAAAAAAATTGTAGCAACGCCGCTGACACCATCAAACACATATTATATAACACCATTGACAGAAACCACACCATTCACGTTTTCTTACAGGCGACTGGGCCGATGGCAGGTGTGTGAAAAAAGGCGCTAGAATCTTCACACACTGTCAAGGGCTTACAATTTTTAAGCAGGGGGAGGAGGGCGGGGGGGGGGGGGGGTGAAGTCCTTCTTGGGCAAACACAAGAAAGCTTTAAACGCTCTCGTAAAAAAGCCGTTAGGTCATTGCGAATGTGACGGTAACGCTGACTCATGCCCCGATTTATTCCTTGTCGGCCCAATATACTTGAACTGAACTATCGCTGCGCAAAGATGTTCGGGAATTTCCGTATAAGACTTGAAAAAGTGGTCTACCAGCCTCGAGAATTTCAGTGTTAGTATCCAGTACAGCATCTTCATTGCCCTTTCAAGAAGAATTTATTTTCGGTGTATATTCCATACTGTTTTATATCAGTCGAGTGGTTATTATAAAACACTATGTATTTAAAATAATATATAATATACATGTTTAAATATAATCTACACTGTTATATCAGTTGAACTTCTAATTATAAAATATATGCAACTTGCATCTTAATTTTTAAAATTTAGTTCTAATTAATGAGGACATTGATTGGAAACTGCAAAAATTAATAGAGATGTTTATAATAAACTAAATGTAGAATTTCACTATAAGTATATGGCATTTTTTTACTAAACTGTAACCACTTGTTTTATGGGGCGGCGTGGTCGAACGGTGGAGCGCTAGACTGCTGACCCGAAAGTCTTCAGATCCCAGTGTCGACTATGTAGAGCGTCGCTAAGTCCACCTAACACGGATGGATACTTAACTCGCGTTACGGAAAGCAAAGGCAGCTGAGCATAAAACTAACCCCACTATCCCTTCATATGCCGAGGTCACCTGAAAGAGTAAGAATTTAGTTCATCTGCCCAATGTGTCTTGGACACGAACGGGGGGAAATGATGATAGCTACATTTTTAGACTTGAACCCGAATCTCTGCTCTTCATTATTACCTGCTGTCATACACTTATCCTAAGTATTTTTACCCAGGAAATAGACTTTACTTTTTACCAAAATCAATCAGTCATACTTAATCTAACCTCAGATCCGTAGCCTCATACTCAATCTATTTTAAAATCCCACGATCAGTTTCCCATATACCAGGTCCCACTTAGGTCGTAATGCCCCGGTGAAGCAGGGTTACTGTTCAAACGCACCAACTCTTTTAAGTATGTATTCATGTAGTTAGACCTACCCCCTCCCCCTAGACCACGCTTCAACATAGACACACCCGTATCAACACACATAGCGTATAGACACTCACCGAAGTACACACATACACTCATCGACACACACACACAGACAAATACACCTGCAGACACACACCCCTTTACACAAGTATTTTTTTAATGTTGTGTAATCAAACTGTTCGCCCCTCCCTCATGCATATCCATGTCACGCCAGGCTCAATAAACCAGTATTGACAAGTCACATGTCATTACGGGGCTTATATTGACATCTGAAGGATCACTGCGGCTAGGAGTCGTGCCGTCATTACCCAACTTGTTCCTGGGTTATGGGCCCTGTTTACTTATGCATGGTCTATTTACGGTTCTATTTGACGAAAGAAATTGTGGGACTGATCAAATTTAACGTCTCTTGAATAGACTTGCCTTATCAGATCTCGTTGATTACACCACAATTATAAAATTAATTTAAAATCAATTATCGGTTTCATTCGTTTAAAGTATATATACATGGCTGCTAATTTTTACTTCGTAACTCTTTCATTATATTCGTATTTTTGTTTGGTGCCTTATAATAACACGGTACCACCAATTCATATGCCGTGGTCACAGAAACATGTGAACATTACTTCACTTGCCCCATGGACCGTTAGTTGCGAAAAGGGAACTTTACTTTTATGATTAGACGAGTTCACACCACATGCTCTTTTATCTTGTCACCTCACTTCACTAAAATCACCTCCCACCCCCTGCCCCAGTTTCCCCCTCCCCCACCCCTATCTACCTCCCTATGACATATAATCTTTGTCTAAAATGAATTAGAATTTATCTCTTTTTATCGCATCAGATGATATACGAGTTGTTATTGTGGTCAGCACTTTTCCCCACATTTTCCCCAACTCGAGTCAGGTATTCATTAGAGCTGAGTTGACTCTGTGACATTACTACGTACTCATCCCGTGAACTGAACTCGTGTTGGTTTAGTAATCGTGCACTTTACCGCTTGACCATAAAGTTGTTACATACTTCAATTATCACAAATTCTATTTCAAATCAGAAAACTTACAATTTCCAATTCCCTGGTTTATTTTGATCAGGTGACATTTTTATTGGCATTCGCTAGTCCGTGCAAGCGTTGAGTTGTTGCCCCTGAAAAGTAGTCCCAGTTACTATTGTTATCTCCCATCTGTCGCTAGGTTTATTAAAATGTCGCATTTGTTACCCGTTACTGGTAGCTTATCTAGATCCTTCAGGGTTTTTTTTTTTATTATTATTCCCCCATAGATTATTAGCTAACGTACGAAAATACCAGAAGAAGTAGTTTTTTGTTGTTTGTTTTGAATTATTAAAAAATATAATTCATATACCTGTAATGCGTGTTTAATTTAAAACTCTGAACTGGTTTAGTTAGGGATTTTATCAAGATGTAAAATTTAATTAAATATGAAGAGGGATAAAAAATATGTAAGCATGAAGAGTATTATGGTTTTTTTTTGTATCCCTCGATTGCAGTTGTCAAGTCTAGGGTTTCTTTCAGACATATTTTCTAGAGGGGGGGGGGGGGGAGGGACGGACATTGGTAGAAATATATAGTAGTTATTAAAGTGCCCCTTTGAACCACACAGTCCAAGTGAAGTAGAGTTCACATGATTCTATTAACTCGGTATGAGAAGGAATAATATGGCTTGCACCTGTAGTTTTTCTTACTGTGAGTCAGATCCTCATTAGAGTTAGGTGGACTCACAGACTGTCTACGGACTTGAATTAAGATTTAAACTCGCGACTTTCGTGTTAGCAGTCGTATGCTCTACCATTCGACAACTTCACCCCATGGTTTGAGTATGTTGTATTTTCTACATAAATTTTATCTTTTGTGTTTCATCCCGGGGTAGGTGGGGAAGGCACTCACAGAGAGATGCCTCAGAGAAACTCTGACCAAAGCGTATGTCCCAAAACACACAATATCTCAAATGTTTGTGTTACAAAGAATGAACCAATTGTTATACGGGCACACTTAGTGACTCCGTGTTGGTGGAATTTGTATCACAGGTAACGATGCTTCAATTAAAATTCCTACTCATCCCTCCCATTACTCCTAATCTTAAACCTGACCCGACTAAGGTCATCATTCTACACTGGCCAAAACCTAATCTTTACTCCCATGGTTAAAGTATCGTTTTTGGTGACTAGCGCTATACAGAAACACCAATATGTATGCTATATTTTTAAAAAATCTGATCATGAATTGAGACGGTAGTTATATAAAGGCGTGATCGGGGTATTGAATACTATTTTTGTATCTATCGTCACTTTAACCTTGGCCGTTACCCTAGCATTAACCCTCTCTCGTCTATTCTTAATCTTAACCCTTGCCGTGACGGCGATACTAGCAGGATTATAAAAAAAAAACTGCATTGACCTCACACACATACATACACACACACACCGATAGAAAAAAAAAGAATGCCTTTCCTTATCATTGACTTTGCGCCAACAGCAAATATGGCGACGATATCTTTGACTAATTGCCCCTGGTTAAACCTTCACGTACACTCTAGCCCCGCGTGTGGTCTGCTTGTAACACTTGTTAATCTGGTGCGATAAAATGCCAAAGATCGGTCGCACCATATCACACAACGCTGCACCGTTTCGCACCGCTAATGACCGTATGATGTTATCGATAGTCTTCGGCATTCAAATGTGTAAACGATTAATTTAGATTTGATTTCATGCCTTGATTTTTTAAAATCCGTGTTTTTATTATATTAGCACAGGAGCTTCCGAGGGTTATTATTGATTATTCATACCCGTATATTTGTCTAGAGGTCAATTACCTATACCCATATTTTTGTGTAGCGGTCGATTAGCCATACTCAGATATTTGCCTAGAGATTGACTAACCACACTCATATATCTAGAGGTCGATTAGCCATCATACCCATACATTTGTCTTTAGGTATCGCCGATAAAACTGCTTTATCCGTAGGTTCTAGTGCTATTTTAGAGCGCTAAAGTTTAACTGATGCATGGATATATCGGTATCGATGCCCAACACTTACGTGTGGGTACGATTTATCAATAAGGTTCACAGACACATGCTTGAGTAATCGAATCCAAGCCGTTATTTTCTCTGCGATTGTGTAGCTAATAATTTTAAAAAAAATTTCCGTAGCCTTATTTCTATGGTTCCCCAGCACTGTATTATGGTTGGTAATAGACTTCTGGTTTCGTTTTGACCGTCACTGTTAGTGTTAAATGATAATTTATTTCGCGTTAATTGAAGATTCGACTGATGGTCTTCGTCAGAATATAGCCTAAGTGAACTTGTTTAGAAGTTCAATTCTAGGAGTTGTTTTATTACTTTAAAGGGGAGTAGCCAAATGTTTTCATTTTGTATTAAGCCAATATAGATTATTTTTTTGGCACTTAATGCGACAATAAATAATAATCCTTTGTTTCGAAATAATAGAAACTTGAAAGGATAAGACGGAGAACTTTGTTCAAAATTTTTAGAATGAACAGGTTATGCAATGGATGGATAATTATACACAAATTTATGAAACATTGAAAAATCGATTTTATTTTCAAAGGAGAATGTGTGCTTCTTTTTGTGATGATTAATTAAGTTAATTTAAAATGGATTCGAAGTCTAAAACGAAACGATTCAAATTTTCATTTAAAAAATCGAACGCGGAAGAAAACCACCCGGAAATCGACCAGATTCTGGACTACAACCGCCGACATCCGATCCCCGGAAACATCAGCCCGATCGACTCCTGCGGAACGCCGGAGAGCGATTTTAAACTGGAGTCGGATCCGTACCAGAGGGATAATGTGGATAACAACGAGAAGAAGAAAAGCCAACGTCATCATAAACACCAGCGGTCAGTGTCTATGGAGGTGAAGCAGAGTTTATCTGTTGAAGATGGTAAGGTCATTGACTCCCCGTCGGACGGACAGGAGATTTCAAACGTCGGAGACAATTCTGAGAAAATTCCAACCGAGTCCCCGGTCAACGGGATGATAGAAACCAAAACACAAATCCACATTGTGGAAAAAGTTAGCAGCACGATCACGGAGAAAAAAGCGGAAAAAATTGTGATCTTAACTCCGAGGAAAGCTGAAAAATTTGTGCTGCGAACTCCGAAAAAAGCCGAGAACGTTTCGCTCCAAACTCCGAAAAAAGCCGAAAAATTTGTACTTTTAACTCCGCGCAAAGACGACGATATAAAAAGTGCACCGACGTCACCTCAGACGTTCACATTCGTCTCGCAGACGTCAAACGAGAAAACGGAAACGCCCACACCTTCTAAAGAAAGCCCAAAGTTACCTGAAATGTTACCAGTAATTCAGGAAAAAACGACGGAAAAAACCACAATGGTTGTCCCCCCTTGTCCGCGCTATAGCCTGGGATTCCTCAATGATCTCCAGAACAAACACAAATTTTCTAAAGCGGTTTCAAAGCAGAACGAGGTGGCAACGACAGGTAAAACTGTATTTATCGTTCGTATGTGTGTGTGTGTGTGTGTGTGTGAGTGAGTGAGTGCCTGTGTGTGTTCCTATGTGTGTTTGTGTTTATGTGTGTATTCTTATGTTTGTGTGTATGTTTATGTTTATGTGTTTGTTTGCGCTGTATTTTGTTCAGCTTAATGTCATCTTTTTTTTCAGCTGTCGTTTTTAGAACGCTCCATATTTTTTATTAACTGTATTTATTAGAAGCTCATTTATGTTTTTTTTTTCTATTTTCTGTAAACGCACTTACAAAAAATGTATTTATATATGTATTATTCCCGTTAGATTATTATGACCCTAAACTTATTTTTTTACACTATTTTTAAACATTGTTACTGGCTTTTGATTTCGAAAATGATAACTTTAATCGATTATTGATGTTGCAAAGAATAATAATTCTCATCTTGAACGTTAAACAAATTGTAGTTAAACATCAAACGTTGATCAGATGAAGTGAAAGTGCATACATATGGTTGTGGAAATATGATAAATAGATCAGAAAATGTCGATCACTCTCTTGAGCACCGCAATATAATATATATTAGTTACAAGTGGTGTTGTTGTGTAGGGGTATTCGGCTACAGTTGTGTGCATTTAACTACTAAGATACTCTTGTAACTTTAAATAGTAGCCTCCGTTTAATTGGTTTGATACCATTGAGACTATAAAGTTGTCTCCCTTTTACTGCTAGCATACGCATTGTAAAAGCAGTTTGAAACTGAATTTTTATTTAAAGACTTATTTTGTAAAGTGTAATAAAAATTTAGACATATAACATACTCTATGTTAACCGAGCTCGGTGAATATTATGTGAGAAAGAAA
The DNA here is from genome assembly GCF_028476545.2 of Physella acuta. Taxonomy (NCBI): domain Eukaryota; kingdom Metazoa; phylum Mollusca; class Gastropoda; family Physidae; genus Physella; species Physella acuta. The sequence goes on from NW_026733278.1 coordinate 66,369, forward strand.
TCAACGCTTTAAAAAAAATTGCTATTTTTAGTTTTGGGGTGTTTGGCTGAGGTATGACGTTATTTTAGTCGGGGTTGGGAAGGGTGTGTGTGTGGGGGGGGGGGGGGGGGCGGTGGGGGGGGGTCTTACTTTCTGTGACCATGTTGAGGGGGAGATAAAAATCGTTTATGGACAACCCCTTACACGAGTGGTGGGTGAATCTCGCGGTCAAATCGAATGAGGTCTTGAGGTCCGGCTTCCGAAGCTAGACGGGACAGGACGAATCGATGTTGTAGGAAATGAGATCTTATACTTTCTGTCTCCTTGTCACCTAATCTGTCTCCAGAGGGAGGAACGACATGAACGGGATGAGCTAATCCCCAAAATAGCGAAACTAGATGACAACAACCTAACAGCTGAGCAAACAAGTGACGCCCATGAATATCAAAGTGGATTTTTTTTCTGCGACTGTTGATACCCTAAATCTATCATTTACCCTAACCGTACCTCAAAAACTAAATATTATTTCTAGCCCTGGCCTTTATCTTAAACCCAATTCATGACTCCATTGTAGTATCGATACCGGCAGGGGAAAATGTTATCGATACTACCCAGTCGCGGTTAAAAACAAACAAAAATTAAAAAAAAAAAACCCGAGTGCAAACTACTTATGTCAGGGGTCGGCAACCTGCGGCTCGCGAGCCGCATGCGGCTCTTTTGATATCAAGATGCGGCTCTCCAGCTCTTTGAACAAATACTAATAATCTTAATAAAAAATAAAATATTTTAAATTAAAAAAATGTTAGTGGCTCTTTAAAACCAGGGAAATTTTGAAAATTGTAACTTTTGGCTCTTCCGTTTCAAAAGGTTGCCGACCCCTGACTTATGTTATTGATACTGCCCAGTCGGAGATACAAACAAAAATTAAAAGTACCCGTGTGCAAACTGCCTATGTTATGGATACTGCCCAGTCGGAGATACAAACAAAAATTAAAAGTACCCGTGTGCAAACTGCCTATGTTATGGATACTGCCCAGTCGGAGTTAAAAACAAACAAAAATTTATTTTAAAAACCCGAGGTGCATAGAGTGCTTAAAGGTAAACCTGCCGGAATAAATGCTTGTCTGCTTTGTTTTCGTTGTTTAATGTCGTGTCATGTCGGTGCGGTGCTGGGCAATGTGTGCAGTTTATGTAAGGTGCGCAGTTCTTGTGTGCGCAGTTCTTGGATTGTGTGGAGTTGCTGTAATCTGTGCTGATCAGTTCCTATAACGTGCACTGTATTTGTATTGCGTACTTTATATAATGTTCACTGTTCTTGTAAAGTGCAGTTCCTATAAAGTGCTCTGTTCCTGTAATGTTTGCAGTTCCTGTAATGTACACTGTTCTTGTAATGTTCGCAGTTGTATAATATGCGCAGTTCTTGTACTATGTAATTCCATTAATACGCGTAATTATATAATTCCTGTAATATGCTGTCTTGTACTGTGTAATTCCTGTAATATGCGTTCTTGTACTCTATGATTCCTGTAAAATGCATAGTTCATACACGGTGTGAAGGTTCCTATACTTTACATGATCTTTAAAGTGTGCAGTTTATGTAAGGCGTGCATTATCACTTTGAAAACCATAGGCGATCCCTGTGTAAACTATCATAACCCCGTTTACATCCCTGGCTATCTAGTGTCAGGATTAACAACTTAGTCTGGATTAGTCTGGATTATCTCGACATGTGAGATACGTTCAAATCTGTAGGCTACCAGTAGGAGACTCGGTCAGAGTTTAAGTGTGTAGAAAATTTACCAAGTTAACAGAAAACCAGTTTTTAGTTTTTGGTGTAAAAATTGACAAACTTATTTGGGTGAAATACAATTAGGAAACTAATAGTTTGGCTCGATTGAACAGAAATACCTTGCAAATTGTGGATGAAAATTGATAACAGACATTTTATCCGACTTTGCTAACAGACAACCCGCGCATAGTAAACGTGGGTCAGTTCAACAGGATATAATGCTATTGTGGGTCAGTCAGCAAGAAAAAAAAAACATTTATACCTGACTTTAACCTAAAAAAAAAAAATCCCGAAATCAACATGAAAGTACATGAATGATGTGCTAAATTTTAAAAGGCATTTTACTCTGCGTGACAGTTGCACTATGCAAGTGGTCACCGCACTATGCCAGCGGTCACTTAATTATGCCAGTGGTCATTCTAGTATGTGTGCGGCCACTGCACTCTATGATTGGTCATTGCACTATTACAAACTAACAAGCCAGGAACATTGTTTTACTTCACCTGGTCACTACGGTTGACTTGAAAGAGGGGTTAAGGGCGTTTTTTTTTAAAATATTTGAATTCATATAATAATTCTAAAATTATTTTTAACTGCGTATCTTCAATACTAAAATAAGTGTAATCAATGGTTCCCAAAAGACTATAATATTTTTTTAGAACGACGATAAAAAAGAAGAATAATTACCTTATATAAATAGCTATTGCACTCTGCAAGTGGTCTTTTGACTGTGAGAGTGCGTATTTGGCGTTCTAAATATACATAAAACTTTAAACTGCAATCATAAATCATACTTTAACTAGATAAATGGCCCGTTGAGGAAGGGTACAACGGGCGCTAGGCTGATAGTGCTGTCTCTTTTCTCTAAACTAAAACCATCCCACCCCCCCCCACACACACACCCCCACCCCCCCACACACCACCCCCCCCCACCCCCACACACCTCCACCCCCCACACACCACCCACCCCCACCCCCACACACACCACCCCCACCCCCCACACACCACCCCCCACCCACCCCCACCCACCCACCCCCACCCCCCAAAAAAACATGTCTACCGTCCCATTCAACGAAATATAATTATATACTTTTTCCAGTGTCCGCCCCCTTCCCGAAAATTCTACCCCCGCCCCCGAAAACCTCAAGTACCCCCCACCCCTCTCCGGGGAGGAAAAAGTCTGAAAGAAACACTGGTGTCGCGCTTAGCCACTACGCGAAGAATTGCATTAAAGAAATTGCGAGAAAACCACTTTTTAGATTAGACACATTAATTAGGTGGTAATTTTATTATAGAGTATCGATGAGGAAACCACCCCACCCCACCCCCCCCCCCACACACACACCTCCACACACCACCCACCCCCACCCCCACACACACCCCCCCCACCCCCCCCCCCACACACCCCCCCCCCGCCACCCCCCACCTCCCACACCCCACACCCCACTCTCAAAAAAATCATGTCTACCGTCCCATTCAACGAAATATAATTATATACTTTTTCCAGTGTCCGCCCCCCCTTCCCGAAAATTCTACCCCCGTCCCCGAAAATTTCAATTACCCCCACCCCTCTCCGGGGAGGAAAAAGTCTAAAAGAAACACTGGTGTCGCGCTTAGCCACTACCCGAACGGGCGCTAGGCTGATAGTGCTGTCTCTTATCTCTAAACTAAAACCAACCCACCCCCCACACACCACCCTCACCCCACCCCCCACCCCCACACACCACCCCCACCCTCACCCCCCACCACACACCACCCCCACACACCACCCCCACCCTCACCCCCCACCACACACCACCCCCACCCCCACCCCTCACCCCCACACACCACCCCCTCCACACACCGCCCCCCACCCCCCCCCCCCCCCAAAAAACATGTCTACCGTCCCATTCAACGAAATATAATTATATACTTTTTCCAGTGTCCGCCCCCTCCCAGAAAATTCTACCCCCGCCCCCGAAAATTTTAAGTACCCCCACCCCTCTCCGGGGAGGAAAAAGTCTGAAAGAAACACTGAAACCAACCCACCCCCCCCCACACACCACCCCCCACCCCCACACACCACCCCCACCCCCCACACACCCCCCCCCCCCACACACACACCACCCCCCCACACACACCACCCCCCCACCCCTCCACCACCCCCCACCCCCCCAAAAAAAACATGTCTACCGTCCCATTCAACGAAATATAATTATATACTTTTTCCAGTGTCCGCCCCCTCCCAGAAAATTCTACCCCCGCCCCCGAAAATTTCAAGTACCCCCCACCCCTCTCCGGGGAGGAAAAAGTCTGAAAGAAACACTGAAACCAACCCACCCCCCCCCCCCACACCCACCCCCACCCCCCCCCCACACACACCCCTCCCCCACCCCTCCACCCCCCCCCCCCCCCAAAAAAAAACATGTCTACCGTCCCATTGCAAGAAAACCACTTTTTAGATTAGACACATTAATTAGGCGGTAATTTTATTATAGAGTATCGATGAGGAAATTTCTTTTGAGTTGGGGAGGGGGGGGGGCTCAGACGTTCTTACGCGGGGGGTGGGGCTTCGCCCCTACCCGAAGAATTGTATGCGAGAAACTCTACACGCAAACCATTTAGATTAGACAAAATTTCCTTGTTTTCAATGTTTACGCGACAATCAATGACGTCATATGACTGTGTGCACTCTCTGGTTTGAGATTATGTTCTACTCTACGCTAAATGTGTCGACGTCATATTTCGTTTTTCGAATTACTGTGCATGTTTTTAAATTGCTTGTGTTTTCTCTAGAGCGTTCTTGTCAGACAGAGCGTTCTTGTCAGACAGAGCGTTCTTGTCAGATAGACAGACAGCGAAACTATTATTATAGACGAGAAAAATGGCCCGTTGAGGAAGGGTACAACGGGCGCTAGGCTGATAGTGCTGTCTCTTTTCTCTAAACTAAAACCAACCCACCCCCCCACACACCACCCCCACCCCCACACACCACCCCCACCCCCCCCCACCACCCCCACCCCTCACCCCCACACACCACCCACTCCACACACCGCCCCCCACCCCCCACCCCCCCACCCCAAAAAAAAAACATGTCTACCGTCCCATTCAACGAAATATAATTATATACTTTTTCCAGTGTCCGCCCCCTCCCAGAAAATTCTATCCCCGCCCCCAAAAATTTCAAGTACCCCCACCCCTCTCCGGGGAGGAAAAAGTCTGAAAGAAACACTGAAACCAACCCACCCCCCCACCCCCCACACCCCCCACCCCACCCCCCCACACACCACCCCCCACCCCCACCCCTCCACCACCCCCCACCCCCAAAAAAAACATGTCTACCGTCCCATTCAACGAAATATAATTATATACTTTTTCCAGTGTCCGCCCCCTCCCAGAAAATTCTACCCCCGCCCCCGAAAATTTCAAGTACCCCCACCCCTCTCCGGGGAGGAAAAAGTCTGAAAGAAACACTGAAACCAACCCACCCCCCCACACACCCCCCCCACCCACACACACCACCCCCCCACACACACTCCCCCCCCCCCCCCAACCCCTCCACCCCCCCCCCCCCCCCCCCAAAAAAAAAATCATGTCTACCGTCCCATTGCAAGAAAACCACTTTTTAGATTAGACACATTAATTAGGCGGTAATTTTATTATAGAGTATCGATGAGGAAATTTCTTTTGAGTTGGGGAGGGGGAGGGGCTCAGACGTTCTTACGCGGGGGGGTGGGGCTTCGCCCCTACCCGAAGAATTGTATGCAAGAAACTCTTCACGCAAACCACTTAGATTAGACAACATTTCCTCTTTATTCAATATTTACGCCAGAATCAATGACGTCATTATATTACTGTGAGATTATTTTCTACTCTGTGCGCTAAATGTGTCGACGTCATACTTCGTTTTTCGAATTACTATGCATGTTTTTATTTTCCTTGTGTTTTCTCTAGAGCGTTCTTGTCAGACAGATAGATAGATAGATAGATAGATAGACAGATAGAGAGACAGCGAAACTATTATTAGATGACTAGATAAATGGCCCGTTGAGGAAGGGTACAACGGGCGCTAGGCTGATAGTGCTGTCTCTTTTCTCTAAACTAAAACCATCCCACCCCCCCCCACACACACACCCCCACCCCCCCACACACCACCCCCCCCCCACCCCCACACACCTCCACCCCCCACACACCACCCACCCCCACCCCCACACACACCACCCCCACCCCCCCACACACCACCCCCCACCCACCCCCACCCACCCACCCCCACCCCCCAAAAAAACATGTCTACCGTCCCATTCAACGAAATATAATTATATACTTTTTCCAGTGTCCGCCCCCTTCCCGAAAATTCTACCCCCGCCCCCGAAAACCTCAAGTACCCCCACCCCTCTCCGGGGAGGAAAAAGTCTGAAAGAAACACTGGTGTCGCGCTTAGCCACTACGCGAAGAATTGCATTAAAGAAATTGCGAGAAAACCACTTTTTAGATTAGACACATTAATTAGGTGGTAATTTTATTATAGAGTATCGATGAGGAAACCACCCCACCCCACCCCCCCCCCACACACACACCTCCACACACCACCCACCCCCACCCCCACACACACCCCCCCCACCCCCCCCCCCCCACACCCCCCCCCCCCCCCGCCACCCCCCACCTCCCACACCCCACACCCCACTCTCAAAAAAATCATGTCTACCGTCCCATTCAACGAAATATAATTATATACTTTTTCCAGTGTCCGCCCCCCTTCCCGAAAATTCTACCCCCGTCCCCGAAAATTTCAATTACCCCCACCCCTCTCCGGGGAGGAAAAAGTCTAAAAGAAACACTGGTGTCGCGCTTAGCCACTACCCGAACGGGCGCTAGGCTGATAGTGCTGTCTCTTATCTCTAAACTAAAACCAACCCACCCCCCACACACCACCCTCACCCCACCCCCCACCCCCACCCTCACCCCCCACCACACACCACCCCCACACACCACCCCCACCCTCACCCCCCACCACACACCACCCCCACCCCCACCCCTCACCCCCACACACCACCCCCTCCACACACCGCCCCCCACCCCCCCCCCCCCCCAAAAAACATGTCTACCGTCCCATTCAACGAAATATAATTATATACTTTTTCCAGTGTCCGCCCCCTCCCAGAAAATTCTACCCCCGCCCCCGAAAATTTTAAGTACCCCCACCCCTCTCCGGGGAGGAAAAAGTCTGAAAGAAACACTGAAACCAACCCACCCCCCCCCCCACACACCACCCCCCACCCCCACACACCACCCCCACCCCCACACACCCCCCCCCCCCACACACACACCACCCCCCCACACACACCACCCCCCACCCCTCCACCACCCCCCACCCCCCAAAAAAAACATGTCTACCGTCCCATTCAACGAAATATAATTATATACTTTTTCCAGTGTCCGCCCCCTCCCAGAAAATTCTACCCCCGCCCCCGAAAATTTCAAGTACCCCCACCCCTCTCCGGGGAGGAAAAAGTCTGAAAGAAACACTGAAACCAACCCACCCCCCCCCCACACCCACCCCCACCCCCCCCCCACACACACCCCTCCCCCACCCCTCCACCCCCCCCCCCCCCCAAAAAAAAACATGTCTACCGTCCCATTGCAAGAAAACCACTTTTTAGATTAGACACATTAATTAGGCGGTAATTTTATTATAGAGTATCGATGAGGAAATTTCTTTTGAGTTGGGGAGGGGGGGGGGGCTCAGACGTTCTTACGCGGGGGGTGGGGCTTCGCCCCTACCCGAAGAATTGTATGCGAGAAACTCTACACGCAAACCATTTAGATTAGACAAAATTTCCTTGTTTTCAATGTTTACGCGACAATCAATGACGTCATATGACTGTGTGCACTCTCTGGTTTGAGATTATGTTCTACTCTACGCTAAATGTGTCGACGTCATATTTCGTTTTTCGAATTACTGTGCATGTTTTTAAATTGCTTGTGTTTTCTCTAGAGCGTTCTTGTCAGACAGAGCGTTCTTGTCAGACAGAGCGTTCTTGTCAGATAGACAGACAGCGAAACTATTATTATAGACGAGAAAAATGGCCCGTTGAGGAAGGGTACAACGGGCGCTAGGCTGATAGTGCTGTCTCTTTTCTCTAAACTAAAACCAACCCACCCCCCCACACACCACCCCCACCCCCACACACCACCCCCACCCCCCCCCCACCACCCCCACCCCTCACCCCCACACACCACCCACTCCACACACCGCCCCCCACCCCCCACCCCCCCACCCCAAAAAAAAAACATGTCTACCGTCCCATTCAACGAAATATAATTATATACTTTTTCCAGTGTCCGCCCCCCTCCCAGAAAATTCTATCCCCGCCCCCAAAAATTTCAAGTACCCCCACCCCTCTCCGGGGAGGAAAAAGTCTGAAAGAAACACTGAAACCAACCCACCCCCCCACCCCCCCACACCCCCCACCCCACCCCCCCACACACCACCCCCCACCCCCACCCCTCCACCACCCCCCCACCCCCAAAAAAAAACATGTCTACCGTCCCATTCAACGAAATATAATTATATACTTTTTCCAGTGTCCGCCCCCTCCCAGAAAATTCTACCCCCGCCCCCGAAAATTTCAAGTACCCCCACCCCTCTCCGGGGAGGAAAAAGTCTGAAAGAAACACTGAAACCAACCCACCCCCCCCACACACCCCCCCCACCCACACACACCACCCCCCCACACACACTCCCCCCCCCCCCCCAACCCCTCCACCCCCCCCCCCCCCCCCCCAAAAAAAAATCATGTCTACCGTCCCATTGCAAGAAAACCACTTTTTAGATTAGACACATTAATTAGGCGGTAATTTTATTATAGAGTATCGATGAGGAAATTTCTTTTGAGTTGGGGAGGGGGAGGGGCTCAGACGTTCTTACGCGGGGGGGTGGGGCTTCGCCCCTACCCGAAGAATTGTATGCAAGAAACTCTTCACGCAAACCACTTAGATTAGACAACATTTCCTCTTTATTCAATATTTACGCCAGAATCAATGACGTCATTATATTACTGTGAGATTATTTTCTACTCTGTGCGCTAAATGTGTCGACGTCATACTTCGTTTTTCGAATTACTATGCATGTTTTTATTTTCCTTGTGTTTTCTCTAGAGCGTTCTTGTCAGACAGATAGATAGATAGATAGATAGATAGACAGATAGAGAGACAGCGAAACTATTATTATAGACGAGAAAAATGGCCCGTTGAGGAAGGGTACAACGGGCGCTAGGCTGATAGTGCTGTCTCTTTTCTCTAAACTAAAACCAACCCACCCCCCACACACCACCCCCACCCCCCACCACACACCACCCCCACCCCTCACCCCCACACACCACCCCCTCCACACACCGCCCCCCCACCCCCCACCCCCCCCCCAAAAAAAACATGTCTACCGTCCCATTCAACGAAATATAATTATATACTTTTTCCAGTGTCCGCCCCCTCCCAGAAAATTCTACCCCCCGCCCCCCGAAAATTTCAAGTACCCCCCCACCCCTCTCCGGGGAGGAAAAAGTCTGAAAGAAACACTGAAACCAACCCACCCCCCCACACACAACCACCCACCCCCCCCACACACCACCACCCACCCCCCCACCCCACCCCCCCACCCCTCCACCACCCCCCACCCCCCAAAAAAACATGTCTACCGTCCCATTCAACGAAATATAATTATATACTTTTTCCAGTGTCCGCCCCCTCCCAGAAAATTCTACCCCCGCCCCCGAAAATTTCAAGTACCCCCACCCCTCTCCGGGGAGGAAAAAGTCTGAAAGAAACACTGAAACCAACCCACCCCCCCCACACACCACCCCCCCCCCTCCACCACCCCCCCCCCCCCCCAAAAAAAACATGTCTACCGTCCCATTGCAAGAAAACCACTTTTTAGATTAGACACATTAATTAGGCGGTAATTTTATTATAGAGTATCGATGAGGAAATTTCTTTTGAGTTGGGGAGGGGGGGGGGGGGGGGGGGCTCAGACGTTCTTACGCGGGGGGTGGGGCTTCGCCCCTACCCGAAGAATTGTATGCAAGAAACTCTTCACGCAAACCATTTAGATTAGACAACATTTCCTTTTTATTCAATGTTAGCGCGAAAATCAATGACGTCATATAACTGTGAGCACTCTCTGGGTTTGAGATTATTTTCTACTCTATGCTAAATGTGTCGACGTCATACTTCGTTTTTCGAATTACTATGCATGTTTTTAAATTGCTTGTCTTTTCTCTAGAGCGTTCTTGTCAGACAGATAGATAGATAGATAGATAGATAGAGAGACAGCGAAACTATTATTATAGATGGTTCGCATTCTTCATTGCAGTTTCGTCTTTTTAATCGCTCATTCATATTGTTTATTTTTACACTGGCAATGTTCTGTTCCTGTTTTTAATTTACCAATGGCTCGTTCAGACAGCTGATGACGTCTTAACTTAACTAATGGCTCGTTCACAAAACTGATTATGTCTTCGCTTTGCTAATGGCTCGCTCACATTGCCTGTGTGTGCTGAATATTGTGCATGTTCAGCTAGTTAGAGGTCAGTGTACTAATTGTTTTAAGCAAATTAGTCGTAATGAGGTTGCTCTAACCCGCGTTAAAGAGTTGTGTAACGAAATGAACATAATGTTTCAGCGTGGGTCTGCTAAAGAGTAGGCCGTCGTTTAGTTTTGAGTGCTTTTTTTTTTTTACCTTTTCTGACCGTTATCTTTTTTTTTCTCAGTCAACTAATATTATAGCATACACCTTTTTAAACATTTTGAGTGTGTTGCTTATTTTTCAAAAAAAAAAATTAATTAATTAATTAATTTTTTTTCGTTCTTTCCGTTACAAGTTAACTGTGGTAAATTGAATACGCTCAATGGACGGCATGGTCGGGCGGTAGAGCTCATGGCTGCTAATTCGAGTTTGAACCCCCGGGTAGATGAGGCGCAATCTTGGAGAGAAAACTGCAAAATTAAAATTAAAACAACTTCTGCATTGAAGGCTGTTTTTGGATGGGCAAAGTCTATGGAAGCAAATCCAGAAAACGCAGGCTGAAGTCATATTCAACGGTCTATATATGACGCATAACACTATGACACGTTATACTTAATTTCGTTAGAGGAAATCCCTTCCAAAATTAGAATGAAGAACAAAGAAGAAGAGAGAAGTGAATAAGTTCAGAGTTACTTCTCCTTGACATAGGCCTTACTTTAACAATTTGTGTATGCAAACTAAGAATTTCGTACTTATTATTTTTACTGACATATGTCATTTCGTCATTAGCAGTTTTTGATGATGCCTGGTATTAATCTCTTCTAATGAGTAGTGTTTATTTTTTAAATCTAAAATTGGATTTTGTTGTCGTATTTAGTAATACATTAACAGGATCTATTTTAAGTGATGTAATAATATATTAATTTATTATGGGTTATACGCCTAAAAATAGAGTTTTCCTAAAATAAGTCATCCGCAAATATTTAATATTTTTATCTTTCGTCATTCTCCAAGCAACGATCCAACATTACGAAGTATATTCCTATTCCCCCCCCCCCCCCCTTTCCCCCACCTCATTGAAATGCCACGGTTATCTCTCCCGTGTTTTCAAACCTGCTGGTCGGTCTAATTACCGAGATAAGACGTTTACTTCCCGACCATCTAACCCGCTGCTTCACCGGCCTCGCTTTGAAATCTTGAATTACCCAGAATGCCATTTCGGGGGAGTTGTTTTTTTTTCTCTCATTCTGGCCAACCCACGGCGTGATTACCGTAGTTTGGTTCTGTAAACTGTGGGTCTGGCAGGATAAACTATGTGAACCCGTGTGTGTCCTTGACGTCACTGCGATGAGAAAATGTGGTTGCGTAAGCGATTTGTGTGTGTGTGGGTGTGTATGTGAATGTGTGTGCGTGCGTGTATATGTGTGTGTGTGCGTGAATCTCTCTCTGTGTGTGTGTGTGTGTGTGTATGTGGAAACATTCCTGGCTAACCCAATGACACACCCCCTCACCCTTGTCACTGGTGTGTGCATAAAGAATTGTCTTTAGACCTCGCGATCCAGTGAGCAGATGAAGTAGAGTTCAGCAGAGTGTGGTTAGCAGTATGTCCAGCCGCCTCTACTTTCCATACGTGAGTTAGGTACCCATCAGAGCTGGGGACGTTCTACTGACTTGGACCCGGATTCGAACTCGAGACTTTCGGGTTAGCAGCCTAGCGTTTAGACCACGCCGTCCCACTGGTGTGTGTTTTGTCCTGTTTTAAAGTTAACTATAGATGGCGTACTAGTCTAGTGCCCTGGTTGTAACACTGCTCGAAAGGCACACAGAGGCTTAGCGACCCATTCCGGCGCCCTGGTCGAATTAACAACTTTGTGTCCCCCCCCCCCTTTATTATTATAGTTACTTACATTGGCATAAAGGTGACGTCGCCCCCCCCCCCAATTAGAAATGGTTAGGGCGCTTTTTACTACTGTCCCTTGTGTCACACTATTGATGTAAAAAGCAGTTGATTAACTCTGTAACTCCTAGTAATGGTCTGTTTTCTTCATATCGACTGTGTATAATGTATTTAGTAATGCAGCTCGAAATGAGCTTTTTTTTTAAAAAAAAAAATGTCTACCCCGTTCTACGCCCCCTAAGTTCGGCACCCGGGGCGGCCGCCCCCCCCTTCCCCAAGCTACGCCTCTAAAGGTACATTAATTGTCTTGAGGGTGGGGAGTAGTTTATTCAAGACCACGTTCCTAAACGATGTGACTTCACCACCGGGTAAAATAGATCTAGACGAATCTTCTTTAAAAAAAATTATATACCATGATTCAGACAAGTTGCACTGTACCTGCTTTAAACAATGGCTGTACGGAATGTTAACAATCTCGGAGACAGCGGCGTCGCTGTGTCGGTAACACCCGGTGCGGTAACTCAGTGTGTCACCCCCAACACATATAGATGGCCGAATGTATATATTTCATTATTTTATACATATGAAGCCTACATAAGAAAAATAATCATAGTAGTCCCAGAGTTGTCGATCTACTAAAATTATAGGTAGTTTTTATAGGTAGAGTTTCTTCCATGAGCCCCCCCCCCCCCCCCCCTCCCCCGAAGAAAGTCTACCGCCCCGAACGAAATGTTATTTATATAGAAAATATATACTTTTAACAGTGTCCCGTCCACCCGTCCCCCCCCCCCCCCCCCCCCCGAAAATTTCAAGTGCTCCTCCCCCGGAGAAAAAAGTCTGGAAGAAGCACTGGTTTTGCATCACCCCTTTTTTTTGCCCAGAGAGACTTGCAATAGAGATCCTATGGCTAACGACCCAATGGCTAGTGACCTTATGACTAGCGACCATATGGCGAAAAATTATATATCTTTTACGGCTAGCGACCATTTAGCCAGCGACCATTCGGCTAACGATCCTTAGGCTAGCGATTCTATGGTTAGTGAACCTATAGCTGAGGTGGACCCCCCCCCCCCCACCCACCCTACCCTTTCCGTGCTGCAGATGAAGTAGAATACATCTGTTTTTCTTACCTCAGCCAATAAAATGAAAGTGCTGTCAACATTATATACAGCCGTGAAGAAGATCTACAAATGAAAAGAAAAAAATATTTGGACGCACAGACAATAAAACTTGAAGATACCCACCACGCGAAGAGATCATTAGCACTCTTATAAAAACAAAATTACAAAAACGTACCAACACTTTTTTTACCGTTGGCCGAAATGTTCAGCCTTTCACTCTAAAAACTTGTTAATTCTACCTCAACCACCTGCCCAAAAATTGAACAGGTGTGTACTCACACCCCCCCCCCCCCCCACCCACCCCATCCACCCACATCACATGTGAATGCTGGAATGTCGATTGCCTCGCGTCGCACGACCCCCATTGGTTACCCCTCGAGGTCCATGCCCCAACATGCACCTGTAAGCCGCCGAATAACCCCATCTTAAGAATGGTTTATGAGTACACCTTTGCCTCATTCGGGCTACAGGTGTAAACATGCGTCCAATTAAGCGGCCGTCGTCAAAGCGTGTTCCCTTCAAAGGAACATTTTCACCTCTATTTTATCTTGCACTTTTTACATATGAGTACAAATAGTTCAATGTTTAAAATCTGGTTGTGTACTTTTGTTTTCTTTTGTATTTGTTGTATGACTCATCCCTAGTTATAGACTTCAAATGCTTATACAATATATATATATATATATATATATATATATATATATATATATATATATATATATATATATATATATATATATATATATATATCGATTGAGATAGACATAGGCTCTATGACTCTATGGTGTTTGTCTGTGTGTATGCATATAGGCCTACAATTCTTCCATAGCATGATATACAGTGTTTCTTCCACACTTTTTTCTCCAGGGAGGGGGTGGGGGTACATGATATTTTCGGGGGTGGGGGTGGACTACATTTTCCGGGGGGTGGGGGCGGGCACTGGTAATAGTATGTTTTCTATATAAATTCCATTTTGTTCGGGGAGGGGGGGGGGGGTAAACTTTTAAGAGATGCCTGGAAGAAACTCTGATGATATATTTTTACAGAAATGTTTTAATTATCCACCTTTTCTAAATACTACTTTATTGGCTCTAGTTAAAATTCACTTCACTGCCACGTGTGTGTTGTGACAGCCCATTTCGACTGTCTCGCACACCACACAAAGGTCAATTAACGTTTACTTTTGTTGCGACAAGGTCGCACGTGTCGTTAGCCGGCCCTGTTTTTCTTACCGGAGGGGGGAGTCCAGCCCGCCCCTATTATCCGTACCACCACACGTGTCCGGTTGATTGTTTGGTCAGTGTCAGAAACGTCTTAGTCATCAGTTATTTCGGTGCTCATTACAATGGCGATATTCCCTTTGTAATAGACTGAAACTGATAAATTAATCTTACCACGTCATCTGTGTAATGGAAAATGTTTTTAACCGGGAAGATGAAGCTAGATCTATATATATAGATCTACATTTTTTAAAAGTTAAATTATAGGTCTATATAATTTCCTATTTTCGGAACAAAGTTTTTATTTTTGTTCAATGAAACTGTAGCATTGTAGGCCTACTGAAAGCGTCCCAACTAGCCAAGACTGTAGGCCTATACCATTGTTTGAAATAATGTCCGACTCTGACCATTGTTATCAACTTTGATGTTCCTTTAATTGTGTGGCTTGACCACGGGCCATAAGAATGACCATTGTTTTCTTTTCATTCACAGCCATCCAGTCTTTAGATTGCCTAAACGACCAAATCGTCCAGTACATCGTTTCAAGCCAGTGTCAGCTGACCAAAGATGGCGAAGTTAGGATGCCAAACGAATCAGTCCAATCCTCTATGGTACTTATTCGGAGACTATTGCTGGACGCCCAGGCCAGATTTCGTAAGATGGTAGAGGATAACAAACAGCTTGCAAATCACATCGACACGTCTATTCAGGTAGGCCATCTTGAGTATCTCATCATTTCCTTATAGTGTGTCATACCGGGGTAGGCTGTAAAAAACAGTTTTCATTTACAATAATTTGTGATTATTTGGGAAAAAAATCAGCCTAATTGACTAAAAATAAATAGGCCTTAATGCCAATGCCACCCAAATTAGCGACTATTTAGCCTGTATTTTGTTAAAACTTGTAAATGCGAAGAATGCGTTCTTGGATAGTTGTTGGCAGTCTAGTTTCTATTTTTGTTTAGGCCTATTTCATTCTGACCAATGAGATGCGATCGCGTTAAAAGTAACTCTTTACAAATGTGTGCTTTTGTGCAGACGATACTAGTCTAGATCTAGATTCTAGATCTAGATTGTCTATTACTATCATGGACTGACACATAATTTTTCACATGATTCTTTTAGACCTAACCACTAACCACAGACCAATCTATTTAATAACTACTTACTAGTCTATTTAGATTCTAGTCTTTCTCACTCATCAAGCTTGAAGCATGGTTGCAGAGATCACTGTATACTGTATGTAATATGTAATCTAATGTTGTTTTGACGATATTTGATATTCGTTTACTAGTTAAGTTTTTTTAGCTACTTTCTGGATAACTGACTTTTACTTAATACTTACGTTAAGACTTAAACTTAGACGTAGATTCTAGATTAAGATCTAGAGTCTAGATGCCGTGATACGGTGATAGTATAGTTAAGTATAGTTAGTATAGTATAGAGTATAGTGTACTTTTTAAAACTAGATACTAGATTTGTATTCTACAATCTAGATCTTGATCTATTCTAGATCTAGATCTAGTATTTCTAGTGCTAGTCTTTAGAAATTAGATTTGTATTAATTAGGTGTATCATTTCTAAATCCACAGCAGCATACTTCAGCATAGGCCTAGAGCTTTATTTTTTTCTAAAATGGCTTCATCAGTCATTGTTGAAACTATCAAATCTATAGTATATCAGTGCCTGTTTTTTTTTATATTGCAAATCTCACTTTTTATCAACAGGCAGCTAATCAAGAAGTAAGTCTACTCAGAGCAGAACTAGCTTCAACCAATAAAAAACTGCATCAAATTAATCATCCCGAAGATATGGGCAAAGTGGACAAAGGGACACAAGTTGAGAAAGATTTTTCAAAAGGTATGTGCACTGGTATGGGATTGCATAGAACAGACCAAACTTTGGCTTTGTACAATGAGGTCTCCCAAAACAGGTCAACTTTTATTTCACCTGAGTATTGATCATCAGGTCCAAAGAGGTATCTTTACTTTTTTAATGTGAACCACGTGAGAAATTGGTAAAAAAAAAATTTGAGCAGACTAGAGATTGGTTTGTTTTCTATACGTAATGTACTAAGATATTCAGTTTCCTCAGACTTAAAGATCTGATTAGTCAAGGCCTACTTAACCCACCTAAAATTTCAGGAACCTTCTTCTTGCAAAGGATAATAAAGCCATGAAAAAATGTAAATGTGACAAGGCCATTGTCTGTGGAAAAATATCGAAAAATATAGAAGCAGATATAGTTCACCTTTTTTCTGTGACCAATTGCAAGTGAAATGGGTGGCCAGTTTCATGCCCAGCTGCTGTTATTTTCTGTGATCTAGCTCAGTTTCTGCTGTTGTACATACTAGAGAACCAGAACAGGATAGTGACTTGAAAAATTTGAACCAAATTTTAGACTTGTTTACAAAGTTAGGAGGGCTTCTTCGAAAATTTATATAAACACAATCACATAAAATTTATCAATTTTTCTATTTGTCCTAATCACTAAAATGATTATTCTAGCCGATAAATTTCTCATTTTTCCAGATATTGCATGTGGAGGAGAAAAATCAGATTCAGACAAAGAAGACATGGAGACAACAGTACAAACCCTCGCCAAAGAAAACGAACAATTACTTGAAGATTACAAACGTCTGATTGATGATCACGATGCACTAAAGTGTGCACAGGAAGATTTAAAAGTAAAAGCTTCCCACAAAATACTACTCCTAATGGAAAATATTGATTTATTTATTTTATAAGAGTTGCATTTTAAGAACCTGTTTAATGGTCAAAGTCTCTGCTTCCTTTTGAAATTCAAATATGTCTTAAAAGTTTATCATTTAAAAGGAATATCAATTTTAATTCTGCTTGTTATTTAAACTAAATTTTGATACTAGCATTCTGATGCATGCTGGTTAAATTGCTAGAATCTGTAATGTATGAAATTAGTTTGTGCAGAATTTCATGAATTGATCTTTTGGTTTTCAGCATGAGAATGAGCATTTGAAAGCTGAGAATGCCAGACAGGAGCAACAGCTGAGGAACTTGAGGAAAGACTATGAGGAGCTGAGACTGGCTAAACATGAACCTTCCTCACCAGATAACAAACCCAGCTATGGGGAGCTCAAGCTTGAGCTCATTCAAACCAAACAAGAATTGAACAGAGCTAAAGAAGTTTTACAAGGTAAAGTACTTCTATTTCAGGTCTTTATTTGAGGGATGGAACCAGAATGTTTTTAGTGCTTACAGTGTTGGGAAATCAGTTGTAAAAATTCTGTAGATTGTTATTGTGAAACAAAGAATTTAAAATGTTTTTGTCCAACTCTGATGGGTACTACTTTAAGGAACGTAAAGGCTGCTGGGCAGTTTGCTGATCAGACTGTCCCCTCATATTTTGCCAGGTTCAAAAAGGAATTTCAGTTTACTTAGTTGTCACATTGAGTGAGCTAAAGAGAATACACCATTACCTTTTTTTAATTAACATTTTTCTCAAGTCTGATTCATTTGCCTATAGTTCAGTTTGTTTTGTTTCTTGTCTATTCAGCAAGGTATGCTGATTATTTCTTAGAATAATGCATGTTTTGTATTTTCCTGTCTATTTCAGGTATGAAGAGTGATCGCAAAAGATTAAAAGGGGAGAAACTAGACCTCCTGAGCCAGATGAAACAACTTTATAGCACCCTTGAAGAAAAGGAAACTGAGTTAAGGGACTTTATTCGCAACTATGAACAAAGGGTCAAGGAGAGTGATGACATGATAAAGCAGGTAAATAAATCCGGCATTATTTTCCTTATTGCTTGGCACTTAATAGCCATCTTTTATTTTAAATATTTATATCCTTTGATTTTAAACATTAGGTTAGGTTTAATGTAAGAAAAGTCATTATCAAGAAGCTTGTTGTAAGCTATCAAGTATTAATTTGTTTTTAAAATGATTTAAAAATACTTAAATTGTAATTGAAATTAATGCACCATTTTAGTTTTTCATTATTTTTTTTATTACTAATGGAAAAAGGATACTGTTTTGACTGGTTTAAAATGCATATGTGTATTCAATGAATTCTTTTTTGGCTATGCATAAAACATAACAAGTTAATTTCTAATTTACCTACTTATTTGTGTATGATAGCTTGCCAAGGAAAAGGAAGATGTAGAGAATGAGAAGTGGGATATCATCACGAAAGCTAAGGATGCAGCTGAGAGGGCCATGTTCCTCAAGACCCAGCTGGACAACAGAGAGCAGACCCTGAAGGAGATGGAGACCAAGTTAAAAGAGGTAGTCTTTTAAAATAAAACATCACACCCTCTTTAGAAGTAACTAAGTAAACTTCCAAGGGAGACAATTGCCAAGTAATCTAAGAAAAAAAATCCTTGATGTCAGAAACTTTTTGTTCTTTGTCTGGGCTGAATGAGGGTGGTCTAGCTTTTTTTTAAAAACTTTTCTTAGAATGTTTTTTAAGTTTGCTGAAAGAATACCACACATTTCTTGTTAACTTCAATTATCTGTAACCTAATTATAAGACACGTTAAGAAAAACAAGTGTAACCATTCAAATAAATGAATGGAACTAATAAGCAAATTTACCTGCTGAATGTCTTTATTTAGCTTTCTTAATTTAGCCTTTCATCCTAGGTTTGTTGTATCATCACAACATAACCTTTAATTTATTTTTCTTCTCATAAAGTAAAGGAAATATAATTTTTAGTTTTAATTTACTAAGTAAATATAACTGTTATTATTTTCTATTTTATTACTGCAAATTGATTTTTGCATAATTATATTTGTGTGCTTGCTTCATCTCCCATTTTCTTTATAATCACCATTTCATTAACAAATAATGTTAAGTAATCTTAATTTATATGAGAGGGTGTGGTCTAGGTGTAGAGAGCTAGACTGTTAATCTGAAAGTCTCAAGTTTGAATCTGGCTTAAAGTCAGTAGAATTTCCACCCAGCTCTGATAAGTACTGAACTCAAGTTAGTAAAAACTAAGGCAGCTGGGCATAGTGCCACCACACTATCCCATCATATGTTGAATCTTGAACTCCACTTCATCTGCCCCATGTGCATTGGGCATGAATTGGATAGGATGATAAATCTTAATTCATGATAGCTAGTTTCAAAAAATTCATAGATAGAAATATCTTATTCATTAAGATAAACTATGTGAAATATTGATACAAAATGTATGCTGTTTTGATTTTTAAAAAATGTATTTCATTTACCCCAGGTGCAGGAGCAACTGGCAAGCCAAGACAACAACATCACCTCAACAACAGGACCAAACACAATCATCACTGACATAGATGATGATATTGCTGTTGCTGATGACAATGGGTTTTCTACAATGGAAGAGTCCTCTGTTCTTAACTGCACTTTCCAGGCTGACCAGGACAACGGAGCACAGAGTAAGCTTGTGGCTGTAGATTTTAGCAGCTTAAAATTTCATACAGATGGTTTATATATCCACTACATTAAAAGCTGAGAATCCTGACTTGTAGCATTAATTTTTACCTTCTTCAAGCCCTGTAAATGGATTACCAGTTTTACATCTCTGCTTCACCTCCATAATCAAAATACCTATTAAGCCACTTAATCACTACATTTAATGTAATACCGCAGTGGTTCTTAAAGTGACATTTAAACACCCCTAAAATGATTCTGTATTACCAAAACCCCTGATGTAGCACAAAATGCATACAAGAAATTAGAAATACAGCAATCATGTTTGCATTGTGAATTTTTTATTTCCTCCAGTTTTTAGCACAAGTCCTATCAGTACCACAGACTCCACTGATGCATCTAGCCTTGTCTTCAAGTGGTTCACACAGAGCTCTGACTTTGAGATACCTCTGGAGTCTAAACCCAGCAAGAAAAAGAAGAAAAGCTTTGGTTCCCTGTCACGGGTGTTCAGCAAAGGTCGGATGAGACGATCTATTGTCCTGCCACATGCAGAGAGCTTGATAGCTGATGGTATGTTTTTGTTGTGGTATTCATGTTGTTTTCCTTTTTTAATGCACTAATGTTCAGAGCTGAGTTTTAGATACTAATATTCTGTTTTGATCTGTTATTAAAAATTAATGCTTAGACCATTATGTTTATTTACTTGTCATTACATAATTTGTTGAAAAGTAACATCAGTATGATTATAATAAATCAGTTATAGTATCTATCATTTCAATACTACTGTGTCATTATAGAACAGAAGCAGATATACTTATATATATATATATATATATATATATATATATATATATATATATATATATATATATATACTTTATATATAATTTTTAAAATTTGCTGTTGTATTGGCTGAAACAGCTCAAAGGAATTCTCTTTAAAATCACAATTAAGAATGACGTTTTTTTTTATCTTTTTAACATTATGAAATTTTTTTTCAATCTTGCCTGTCAGTTATCAAACAGTAACATTTTCATTATTTTGGTTATTTTTTAGGCTACACTACTAAGGAAAAATAAATAATGAATTCTATTAGAAATCAAAAGAAATGATTATTGCTATAATAGGCAGTTAAGTGTATTTAAACCTTAAGTTAACTCTACAAATATTATTTTCAGACACAAGCCCTAAACTGTGTGTACTAAGTCAGGACAACTACCAGGAAAAACTGAACACAATAGAAAAAATGGTGGGTGTCCACATGAGAGATTGGAGGGCTCACCAAGTACTGGCTTGGCTGGAGATCACACTAGCCATGCCAATGTATGCCCAGAACTGTCTCATGAATGTGAAGAGTGGAAGGGTAAGTAGTTTTATTATCACAGCTGATTGTCATAACTTAAGGAAGTTTATTGATAATTAATTTGTGTAATGTTGCTAAGGTAGATACAAGACAAATTTTTTCTCTTCGAGCTTTACAAAATGGTGTGTAAATTTAGTATTTATTATACTATATTCAGTTTTCCTTTACAACTTATTTGTCGACAATGACTATTGTGAGAATCAAGCATTTTGTTTTTATTACAGTTTTATTTATTTAAAAGTGTTTATAAACTATTTGTTGGGAACATGTTTACAATGTGTCTTGTAAGTAATGGTGTTGTTTGTTTGATAGATCCTACTCGGCCTAAGTGACAGTGAACTGAGTGCAGCTTTGGGAGTAACCAACACAATGCACAGAAGGAAACTCAGAATAGCTATTGAACAGCATAGAAACCCTAATGAAATGTAAACATTTTCACTATTTTTTTCTGGGATATTAAAATTTAGAAATAAAGCTACAGCTTTTTAAATTTATTTATTTATTTATTTTGAATTAAGTTTGAATCCGGGTTCAAATAAGTGGAATGTCCCTGAGTCCACCCAGCTCTGATGGGTACCTAACTCATGTTAGGGAAACTAAGGCTGCAGGGCATAATGCTGACCACATTATCCCATCATATGGTGAGGTCTCTGAAGCAAATGAACTACTTCATCTGCCCCATGTGTCTTGGGCATGAACAAGAAATGATGATGATAGACATTGATGCTAGCCACATAAACATATAATATAAATCTATGGCTCCAAAACATGTGATTGGTTGGTCTCAACTCAATATGCAATAAGGAGTTTCTGGTCCTCTGACAAGAAAATAATACCCCTGTAGTGTTTTAAAATGGCTGTAAAGACTGCTAATTTTCACATTTGAGCTATTATTAACTTACCTGCAAACATGTAACTGAATGCATTTATCATCTTCTCTAAATGTGAATACTTATTTCTATATTTGCCAGAAAATATTTAAAAGCCAGTGAAATGGATCCCACGTGGATTGCACATCGCTTTTTGCCTGACCTTGGCCTTCCACAGTACACAGACATATTTGAGGAGCAGCTGTGTGATGGGCATGTCTTGAATACACTAACACGCCGTGACCTGGAAAAGCATTTCTCTGTCCACAGGAAGTTCCACCAGTCTTCCATTCTTCATGCGATTGAGCTGCTGAGGAGGATTGATTTTAACAAAGAGGTTTGTTTTCTTGTCTTTAAAATGCTATGTTTATTCTGTGAGTGAATAATAAAAGTTTTAAGAGTTAACATTACATTCTATTTGGGTTAGGTTTTTTTTTTAAATTTCTGTTGTTTTAGTAATTATCTATTATCTATCCTATGTATAAATCTAAGCTTTATTTAGTTTTATATATGTCATCTTAGTGTTGTTCCTTTTAATTATCTCTTTAACAATTCCTAATTTATCTAAAATCATGCATCCCTTTTTTATTTACATAGAAACTATACCATCGTCGCAACTTATGTGAAGACAAAGATACTGATTTAATTGTATGGACTAATGAAAGACTGATGAAGTGGACACGATCAATTGATCTGGGTGTACGTTTTTGCTACTCATTTTGAATATCTTCAATTAATCAATAATTATTACTCATTAAGGAATCAAAGTTCTAAGATTATTTTCAGTTTAATCAAATTTTTAAAAAAATTAATGTTTTAATACTTTAGAATTTTTACAAGGCCATAAAAATATATGCCAAAAATTCTAAATTTTTAAAGATTGTTTTCATTAAAGAAAATCTTAACCCTTTACTCTAACGATAGTGTGATATTAATTTCTCTAAATGTGTTGTGTCTGACAGGAATACTGTGAAAGCCTTGTTGAGAGTGGGGTACACGGAGCCTTAATGGTCCTGGAGCCATCTTTTAATGCCGATACTCTTGCAGCCATAATGGGGATCCCTCCATCTAAGTCATACATCAGGAGACATTTAGCCTCAGAGCTGGATAATATTTTAAAACCTGCCAGGTATACCCTACTTTTCCAATGTGCAATCATAAATTTCTTTTTATCATCACATCTTTTGTTACTCTGTATTGATATATATTAATACTTTTTCCATTATTGTATTTATGCAAGTATGAGTGCCCTTAAAATAAAATAAAAATTTTAGCACACATATATATATAGTTATATATAAGATGACTGGGAATATTACTTATTAAACAACCCTAAACTTTTCCAATTAAAACAATTGAGTTTGGGATATACTGGAAGTTAACTTGTTTGACCCCTGCCCCCACACCCCCACCCCATCCCCTGTCAGAAGTGTGAAGTCATTTGGAATCTTAAGAATGCATATTTATAATTGCTTGAATCTGTTTCATCACACTGTTAAAGCTTTTTAACTAGAAAAATAGTGTATACTTTTAACTTTTCATTTACATAATGACTTTACCTTTCATGAACACACTTACTTTATTACATTATTACTTATTCGTTAGAAAGAGAAAAAAAATAATTTTCTAAAATCCTGCATCATATTTTTAAAAATAGAATTCCACATTGCCTGTTAAAAGTAGACTTCTTTTAATACTTCTACCATTTTAGTTGTCCACAAATACTAATCAGATTGAACAAACTCACAAAAACACTATTTTGCTATAATGGTGTGAAATAACTGTATTGTCAAAACTTGCATGATGATTTTCAGGTCTTACCAAAAAGGAATGAAAATTCTCAGGTATTAATGGAGGTGTTCTTAAATTAGCTGACCTCTTAATTTATTATAAAACATATTTTGTCCCACGTCATAGATCTCCCCAATTTATATAAACTCCCTATCTGCACAAAGAACACTTTGATAAATTGGTCACGTTGTGTTTGGTTTATGTTGTGGCATTTAGTAGAAGCTTTGTTAATTTTATTATTTCATAATTATTTTTGTTATAAACAGACTTTATACCAAATTTCTGGTTTACAGTTAATACTGAGCAACCTATTTTCACCTCTTCAGTTTAGGTTAAAAAAAAATGTTTCATTTTATTTTATTTTCTTCATCTACCACACTGCACATAATATGAACACTTAAAAACTATTTTAGTGTTTATAAAAGTAATTTTTTAGGATCATTTGGTTCAACCCTAAGAATTTTGTTTTGTTTGGTTTACTGCTTTCTTCAGCTGAACAATGGTTTACTGTAACAGTCTATTCTATAATATGTATGAGATGCATAACATGATCAGGAATAAGAATATTATATATATTGTTTTAATATACTATTTAAAGTGTCTGCTTTTTGGTTCTTAGCTTCTAATTCTATTATTTTGTTGTATGGTAACAATTAATTATATAAAATTGAAAAAGGTGGGGGCTTATTAATTATTATTATCAATTTTACTATTATTATACTATCATTATTATTATTTATTATTGTTCTTGCTGAGATTTAGCTTTGCATTCTTATTTCCTCTGGAATAAAAAGTGATGAAAATAACACTATACATTCTAAACCAATGATTTTAAGATGTATAAATTTACTGATAACTGTTTTATATTATAGTGTAAATGTTATCAGACCTATATGTTAACCTATTGGTTGTTGTTTTAAACAGAGCTGCCTTAGACACTGCAGAATGCAAAGGGGGTGACAACAAAAACAGTTCCTCAAAGAACCGCAAGGGTTCACAGGACAAGGGACTCAGGGTCCTAGAGGACAAAGGTCGCAGGAAGTCAGCGGAGGAAGGAAGGTCAAGACTGAGTTTTAGGGTTTGTGAGAATTGACATAATTGTCTGGTGGAGGCTTTTCCTTATATTTATTTCTCACATTCTCTTTCTGCATGCAAAATCACCAGACATGTCAACCTGTGGGGGTAAGAATTTGTTTTTGGCTGGGGGAAAGGGGGGGAGTGAAATTGTTAAAATGTTGGGTTTGACAACCCATTAAATGATGGGGATAAGATTGTTTTAGAGATAACGTTATGAAATGCTGATGAGATGATAACGTAATGAAATGCTGATGAGATGATAACATAATGAAATGCTGATTGCACCTGATGTATGAACTATATGTGAACTAACTCTTCAGTGTGCCAGTAATTAATCTGACCAGTTCATATAGACTTAAATAACAAGGGCATGACTTGTCTGATAATTCACTGCATGAATTTTTTAATTTTTTTTTTTTTTTGCAGCATGAATATTCTTTCTTTTCTCTTTTTAGTTTCATCATTCCTTTTTCAGTGTTTAATTAACTTTGCTTAGATTTTTTTCTTTAGGAGCTTATTTTGTTCAGTAATTTCCATGTTATATTAGTTATCACTTAATTATTAAAATGTATTATTTTAGTACAAAGAAAATAAAGGTTCTTTTAAGTTTTTGTGTGTGGAGAATCTATCTGTAGAAGTTATTTTACTTCAGAATTTGTGCTGTGGTTGATGCACATTTTGCTTTTCCTCTTTTACTGTAAAAATATGAATTTTTGTAGTTTGTTGTGGCTAAATTTCTATTTTATAAAGTTATACTATTACTATTATTTTTATCATTATTACTATTATTATTATTGTAATAATATTTGCAATTTACATTGTCATTAAATATCTAACATGTAAAAAGCATTTTTTATCAGGGGTTAGAAAAATAAATTCAAATAACCATAATAATAATTATTTATCTTAATGAGTGCATGACATACCTATAAATAACAAAAACTACAAGCTTGTTGATGTAATTAACCCATTCACCTATCCTTCAACATTGGAGCTTAATTGTTTCATCCTTGTTTTTTTACAGGGCTCTCTTGGCAGAGCTTTTGGGAAGAAAGTACGAGATGACCTAAAGATTGACTCCGATCCTTCTAAACTGAAGATTTCCGCACCCATACCAATACAGCATTCTAGTCTTTCCTCATTAAACAGTGATTCTGAACTAGTCAAAAAAGGATTTTGTATCAAGGAACCCAGTAAAGATATTTATAAGTGTAAGCCTATTAAAGATCCAAAGATCAACGGCATTGCAGAACAAGACCTTAGAAGACTTTGCTTAACGAAGTCAGAACAAACATTAAATAAAAGTTTTGAAATAGTGTCTTCAGGTAGCAGATCTCCAAAGGAAGTTAAAAAAGTTGTTGAATTGAAGGAAGTTAAAAAAGTTGTTGAAACACAGGAAGTTAAAAAGGCAGAAGTTCCAAAGGAAGTTAAAAAGGATGTAGATGTTAAAAATTCCACACAAGTTTTACAAGAGATAATCAGAGACATGAAGCTAAATGATGTTGAAGAGGAGGATAAATCATCAAAAAATTCATCACAGGAAACACTCACAGAGCAGTCTGTCAAGTATGAAACAAACAACAATTTAAAAAAAGATCTCACCTCGCAAAATAACGGCACGTCCCATCATTCTTTGTCTGAATTCTCACCGAAAACCTCTTCCAAAAAAACCTCGCCCAACAAGGAAGTGAGAATTCTCTCACCGGAGACAACTCTTCTTGTTATCAAACCCATTTGTAAAAGACCTGGACCAGAGCTCTTCAAGAGGCACAGCAGCTGGGTGGGGTGTGAGACATCTAGTCAGAAGACAACAACGCTGAGGCCACCCGAGGGCCAGTCCAAGCGCCACAGCAGCATCAGTGCAATGGACCAGGTGGTCAGCAAAGATGGGTGTTTCAGTAGGGAGAGTAAGTTCACCACTATACAGAAGGGGTCTTTGCCTGGCCTTCTACCACAGACAACCTCTGTTTAGAAATAAATGTGGTCAGTAGAGATGACGAAACTGGGTGTTTCAGTAGGGAGAGTTAAGTTTTTATATACAGAAGAGGTCAGAGGTCTTTGCCTGACCTGCTACCAGAAACAAACTGTTTAAAAATCATGGCTTTTGTTGCAATGCACTTTTTAAAAAATGTTAATTGTTTTAAAACACATTTGAAATTTTACTAAATATTTTACGTTATTTTTTTAACAGTCTCAATAAATTTTACAGCATTAAAATAGTTTTTTTAGATATAAACAAAAAGAATGATCAGAAAATTATTTGTACAATTTTAATGAAGCACTATGTTGTATTGATATATAAATCACTATGTTTGTTTTATTTATAATAATTCTGCAAGGTTAGAATTTTTGTAAAATAGCAATTAACATAAATTTAGTTCATTCTTCTTTCCACTGCACAAAATGACAAGTGAGCTCATTTAATACAAATGTCTCTTCATATTTTTTTCTAAATTTCTACCCGACATATTTTCAATGTAATATCTTATTCAAACTTTAAATTATTTTAAAATTTCAATTTTTATTCATATTTTTTAACAATATTTTGAAAAGTGTAATTTTTTAAATTGCTTTTTTAAAACCACAGTTGTTTTTTTTTTTAATTGCTAGGCTATTGTACACTCCGATAACTAGTCAAGAAAATAGAAAATAATTTTTATAAGGTTTTTGTGCAATTTCTCCATGTCACATAAGCTTTTTATGCTGACATTTATTGTAAATATTGTACACAATGCATGGTGCTCATATTTAATGTATGTTTTAATACTGTCTAACTGAAGAATGTGTTTTCAGATTGTTTGCCTACAAATGTTATGTTTGTCTCCCTTTGAAGTAATAATTTCTAATTATTAAAGTAGAAATAAGCATTAATGCGTACAATACATGCTAATGTTAAATTGTTTTGAACTGCTATATGTCTGATATGTCTGGAAACTTTCGTCCCAGTGCTGATCATTTCGTAATGTCCAAATCACTGTTAGATGAAACCTCACAGCTTGATGATAGGGAGGAGAATTCTTGTCTGTGTATAGATACAACTGGGTAAATCATAAGAGGTCTATTATTTTCCAATAATTAATTTGGTTTATATAACATACATTTTTTTTTTACAAAATTATGAATACTTTTTAAAAAAAAATCTCATAACTGAAAGTTCAGATATAGTTTTAAACTGGATTTGTGCAGAAAAAGGGGGATAATAATGTCACTCATATCAACCTGGCAACAGCAAAGTTTTTTTCCTCCCTAAAGCTTTTTTTAACTAACAGATGGACTAAAACAATAAGAGCAGCTGACATATTTAACAAGAATGGCAGTATTTCTTTTGTTTCTTTTTTTTTCCATTTCATTGCATTAAAGAAGTGTTAGTATGAATGAAGATACATTTTTTTAGGATGAAAATTTTTCAGAAAAATATAGAGCACAAATATTCTGGAGTCTAAAAAATATATTAACTTGTGCGCAGTTGATAGCATTTACATTTCCACTAGAAAAAATTCTATTAAAAGTAGCAAGCTAAAAATTAAGAAAACTTGTTAAACTAAACAGTTACCTGTATTCAAGGTTTCTTCAGTAAGATCTAGGAGAACAAAGAAATTTACCACACTTAAAACTTGAATGTGGTCCTTCATCATCAGTTTTAAAATTGATGCTTGGTATAGTCATACATCAAGTATTTTTTAGCTTGCAGTCACCTATGCAGGTTGGGGCACTTTTCCATTTTAGCAAATATTTTTTTAGCTTTACCTTAATAGTCAAACCAGATTAAATCAATTTGGGATTAAAATTAGCTGGGAGGTTTTCAAATTTCTACATCTGCATAATATTCATCTGAGACTCAGATAATATCAGGCAATAATTTTGAAGGCAGCTAATTGAGCTAATTATTCATCGTGGAAATTTTAATTTGTTTAAAATCTTTTCTGTGGATTATTTTAAGTTTTATGCTCCTCCTTAAATATTATTAGTTTAAAGTTGTTTTGACCAGTCAGATATGGTGCTACTGTCTCAACTCTCCTTAATATACAGAAATCCATACTTGTTCTATATCTTTCTATGTTACGTTCATTTATTCCTGTACCCACTATAACTATACCATTGCTAGTAGCCAACATATCATTTAAAATATTGTATAGCCTTATACTAAACTGTGTATACTGTAATGTTTTAAGTGAATAACAATTTCACTGAAGTCGACTGTTTTTTTATTTTATTACTTAAAGCTCACATTTAGTTTATGTTATAATATTATTCATCCCAGTATGTATTTAAAAGTAAATTTATTGTTTTCGTACATTTTAAAGACTGAATATTTTCCAGTCATCTTTTATTTTTTAGTGTATGACTGCATTTATTGGAGTAAGAAAAACTGTTTGAATTTGTGTTAAAGGGGAGAGAAGTCATTGACTTCACTTTTGTAAATAGCAGCTTGTGATACCAAAACACAATCATATATCAATTTTTAAAAACAAACCA
The DNA here is from genome assembly GCF_028476545.2 of Physella acuta. NCBI lineage: Eukaryota > Metazoa > Mollusca > Gastropoda > Physidae > Physella > Physella acuta. The sequence goes on from NW_026733278.1 coordinate 95,837, forward strand.
AGGCCTACATGCCTAGCAGCACTTAGAACTATTGAATCATACAATTATTATTTTTAAAATTGTGTGGTTTTCTTCCCATTTAATTTTAGTTGTTTTATGTGTGGTAGGGTTAAGTTCCTTCTGAACTTTGATTTTAGTTGTCTCCCCTATTTAAGAATGACAATCACACCGCTATGTTAAGTAGAACTCCTACTTAATAGGGTTGGTGTATTTCTGTTGTAAATTATAAAAATTGTAAATTTTGTGCATGTATTTTATTGTATTAAAATATTGACACCTTGATTATTGTTTTGTGTATGTTCCATATTGTTTTGAACTTCGTTTGTATTTCTTAATTTGTCATATATTTTTGTATAACAGTAGGCACTTCCAGGGCTATAGAAATGTCACATTATATAGAATAATAGTCTGTAGTAAATATACATTTTAAATATAAAACAATTATAATAATAATTAGCAAATTCACACAATTCAGTGCAAATCATGTATCATGATTTTCAGAACAAGCTTAAATATTCTCTGCTGTGATAATGGAGATAAAGCAACATGCTATGAATTTAAAATTAAATGGGAGTTTTAAAATTGGCAGTTTTTACATCAATATTTTCCCTGCAATGTTTTGGGAAGGAGTTTATTCTTTAAAATTAGCATGAAAAAATAGCTCTTTATTTCATTAATATTTTTTTTTTAAATTAATCAAAAACCCATTTGTAAAAGCCCTGTCACAGAGCTCTTCAAGAGGCACAGCAGCTGGGTAGGGTGTGAGACATCTAGTTAGACGATAACAAAGCTTAATTAATTAAAGTTTTATAATTGTAAGTCATTACTTGACTGTTGTCACCCAAAAACTCAGGAAATGTTTATTTTCGTTTACTCTAGATCAGGGGTCTCCAAACTACGGCCCGCGAGGTCCTCTTATCCGGCCCGCGGAGATCTTTTTGTTCACGGAGAAAAATGTTTGTTAGAAATGGCTGAGGAGCTTTGCCCCGAAAATTCAAAACAATTTGAAAATGTAGCTTTGGGTGCAAATACCATTGCCCTCCGTGTTGCAGACATTGATGGAAACATTGTGACTCAAATAGTGAAAACTGCTAACAAGACCTCCAACTGCAGTTTCAGTAGCGGTTTTCTGACTAGGATTCAAAGGCAGAAGTGAGACTGTTTCAAAACCCATTTGAAGCAAATGTAACCTGTTGCCAAGATGAACTGCAGATGGAGGTCATTGAACAGCAAGCAAATTACCTCCTTAGAGACAAGTTCAAAAATGGCGGGTGGGTTTTTGTGTTTGCCCAAGGAGAACATACTTGGACCTCGAGTGTGTTGTTGGCCCCCGACAATGTTTCTTTCAAACTTTTTCTCCAGGGTAGGGGGGGGGTGCATTTAAAATGTGTATATATTTCGTTGGGGGGGGGGGGGGGAGGGGGTACCGGGATACCGCCACCCCAAAGAGATGCTTGGAAGAAACTCTGGCCCCCGAACTGATATCTGATAGTTAATGCGGCCCTCGGGCTGAAAAGTTTGGAGACCCCTGCTCTAGATGAACAGGCAGTTTTTTTTTTACTTTTTAAAACTGTCTTTTTATAAATTATGAGCCGACCCGCGGCATAGCACACGCCGCTATTTAGTTGTTTTATTTTTTACTTTTCAGTAATTGATAATTTGTGAATTCGACACTACCAATGCTGCGGCTGAAATTATTTGCTTTAAAACACTATCAGTAGCTCGAGAATGACGATTACCCCCCCCCCCCCCACTCTTCCACTCCCTTCCACCACCTTTCACCCCCAGTGAAAACAGCCTCCCTTTAGTTTCAAATCGTTTAAAAACTTAATTATCTGCCCCTAATAACCGTTACTAATTTGACCCGACTCTCCGATTGTAAACATTCGGCGTGAACCATAACTCACCAGACTGGAGAGCGAGGCAGAGGGCGGGAGGAGGGTTAGATACGTCGTGGTGTCCACGTGAAGAATTATATATTTAGTAACTTATAGTACTTACTTATTATGATTCAAAACTCTTATTCTAGTCATTGAGTAATCGTATTATTTCTTGTTAGTTTACTCTAAATAATTCTATATTACCATACTAACATACAGAATACATATTGGAGGTATAAAACTTGTATTTATGTTAGGCTCAATCCTGACCAGCACTAACTATTCAACACCAGCGTGTTTTCCCAACATCTAAATCTAGAGGGTAAAATCTATGCTTAGTACGTTCAAGTGGTAGAACTTTCATGTAAAACTAACAAGTAACATTCAACTCAAGAGCACACTTATAAATGATTGTATCAGAATAAGTGTCGTTAGAGAACTCGACAACACAAGAATAGCACTACAGTGACGTCCGTTTGTTTTAGGATGTAACTTACATTGTTTGTTTTTTTAGTCTTTTAGTGATGTTATAAAGTTACCCTTTCGAACTTGCCGATCCATGGAACAGGTGAAGTAGAGATCACCTGTTTATGTGATTCGGCATAGGAAGGGATAGTGTGTTTACAATAAAGCCTTGATGTTATGAAAGACAGTTACATTTGCTATTTGGGATTCGTTATAACAGCGAAGTCCTGTGGCAAAAAAATACGCAAAATTCGTTATTAGCGATGGTTTTCAACCACAAAATATGACTTCCAGTCCAGCTTGCATTAAAAAAAAAACGTGCGTACTTCATGAACTGGAGTTTCCGTACTGTGGCGTAAAAATGTATAGATTAGGTACAGCCGAAAATAAAAATAAAACAAAAACATCGAATTATTGACGTTTACGGCAATGATGACGTTCACTGTAATCTGACACACCGGGACTAACTACAGACAACAATAGGATGAAGCAGAGGCGTAGCGAGGGGGGGGGGGCATATGTCCCCGGGCGCCGACCTTAGGGGGCGCTAAAATGGGTTGGAAAAACAAATTATTTGAGGGGGGGGGGGTGCAAATCGAAAGTTTGTCCCCGGGCGCCGGGAAGGGTCGCTACGCCTCTGGGATGAAGCAACATTAGATGAACTGGTACCAATAGTTTAATGTTCTTGGCCCCAATAAAACTCAGACTGTGGTACCAACAATACACTTGTAGCTAGGCCTATGAAAAACCCAGACTATACCTTGAATGAATAGACACGGTGTAGACTCAGCTCCCATGAAAATAACCCAACTCAGAGAAAAATTATTTGTCAACGGTATTTTAAAGTCATATCTTCAATATTGAAGTTAAAAACGAAGATATGGTTGAATTTAAAATATAAATAGATAAATAAAAACAAACATTTTAAAAACAAATATTGTATTCATAGCATAATAACATTAGTCTTGCTATAATTTTCTGGATAGGGACACCGTTTTATTTTAAAATGTATTTGATATTATTTGCTCAATGCTTTAACAACATTTGATCAGTTTTAAAGATTGTAGAGAATTTCAAAACTTTGAAACATAAATGTTAAATACTAAGCTAAGTCTGAAATAGCTTGGCAAACTATTTGTCGTTTCTAATAGCATGTAACAGAAGTGTCCAGAAAGTTTGGTTATTTCTGTAGACCAGACACCTGTACAGCTGATTCCTTAAATAAGTTTCTACTTCAGGTGGGTATGTATTCAAGTCGACCCTCTCAACAAAGACAGGAACGATAACCTGACCCCGTACATTGAACTCTCGCATGATGGCCAGGTTCATCTCATACTCTCGGTAGTGATCCAAGAAAAGATCTTCAGACAACAAGACCAGCGTTTTTCTTGTGCCAGTTATAGCTCCACTGATGTGTGACGTCATGTCCCCACCTGGAAAGTCCACTTCTCCTAAAATGTAAGAGATGTTCTTCTCTCTCAGGAATGGCAGGATGATATTTCTTACAATCTGACGGATTCTTACTTCACCCTATTGACAACACACGTATATATTTACAATTACATCGACAAAACAGTTCGCATTAAACAAACGAGGGAGAAAATAATATCTCTATCAGAAGAAAAGATTTGAAAGAGATTTAGCATATTTTTATACTTAAACTAAGAATAGTAGGAATGTTAATATAGGCTATTTATAATTATGTTTTATAACAAATATTATACTAAATGTACGCCGTTCTATTCTATGAGAGTTTATTAAGACACTGAAAATTTATAATTGTAAAGAACCCTGTTTTTTTATCTTGACTAATGTGTAAAGTAATGGCCTAGCACATGCCCTGTGTGTAAAAAACTATTAACAGGTATTTTTACCTCGTCATAGGTGATGAAGACATCAACCTGTGGGTTGTAGTTGACCAAACGTCCACCGATGTGCAGCCGCCGTTGACCAATAAAGTAGAGGTACCTCAGCTTCCAGCGGTAATGGAAAAACACGGCCAGAACAAGCAAACATAGGAGATGGGTGAAAAACAATGACAGCACGTAACTGAAGTTTTCTTTGATCGCACAGTTTTTGGTCAGTCTAGGAAGTAGTTCGATCATTTCCGTGTAATATAAGACAACATTTGATGCTGTGATAAATTTCAGATCATCTACGTCAACGAACATGTGTTGGTGGTCAGCTAATAAATGCAGAATCTGGATATTTGTGCACGTAAATTGAAATTCGTTGAGTAGTAAATTTATCCTAAAGCTGCTATCTTCAGACTGAAATCTTTTCAGTTGGGTGCACATTTCATTGGATAACCCAGGTAAGCTATTGTATGACAGATCTAAATAAGTCAATGCACATTGTTTAACTGTTGAAGATCGAAATACTTTCAAATCATTTCCACTTAGGTATAACTTTTTCAGATTTTTGGGGAAAAAGAAACCTTTTTGAATAAAATTTAGAAAACAGTCATCTAATATCAGCTCTCTAAGTGATAGGAAATTAGGTAAAGGACTAGTAGTATATGTTAGAAGATACATGCCCATTGGAGACCTTGATACGTCTAATACTTTTAGACTGTTCATGCCCTTTAACAAGTCAATTGGTGAGAATCTCCCAAACGAGTTACCAGCCACATTCAAGTACTCCAACTTGGATACACCATTGTCCTCTGTAAGTTCTTGATGTAGTTGTCTCGGTGTAAAATTGCGACTCATGCTTGGATTAAAATAAAAGGACGACCATTAATTTTGTTATCGTAGTATAAACGTTACAGATTTAAACTTTAATATTTTAAAATACACAAACACACACATAGAGAAACACACACACACACACATACACACACACACACATATATATCATATATATATATATATATATATATATATATATATATATATATATATATATATATATATATATATGTATATATATATATATATATATATATATATATATATATATATATATATATATATATATATATATATATATATATATATATATATATATACGTGCTTCGCTACTTTGTGAAAGTTAAAAATGCACTTTTGGAGGTCAGAAAAATGGCTGTGATTACAACACATCATAGATTTTCTGATGTAATTCTTATTAAATTAAACCCGCACGACACTATGAGCTAAACCCCAAACCAAAATCGGATGTAATTCTTATTAAATTAAACCCGCACGACACTATGAGCTAAACCCCAAACCAAAATCTGATGTAATTCTTATTAAATTAAACCCGCACGACACTATGAGCTAAACCCCAAACCAGATCCCGTCCCGCAACCAACACGAAACCTCACAATAATTACTTACAAATTTAAACCTCACATCAAATACCCACACATTCAAACCTCACAATAATTACTTACAAATTTAAACCTCACATCAAATACCCACACATTCAAACCTCACAATAAATACCTACACATATAAACCTCACATCAAATACCCACACATTCAAACCTCACAATAATTACCCACACATTTAAACCTCACATCAAATACCCACACATTTAAACCGCACATCAAATACCCACATATTAAAACCGCACATCAATTACCCACACATTCAAACCTCACATTAAATACCCACACATTCAAACTCACAACATTCGTTGCATATCGAGAATCGCAATCCCTTTAAGTCAGTGGTCTCCAAACTTTTCAGCCCGAGGGCGGCATTAACTATCAAATATCAGTTCGGGGGCCAGAGTTTTTTCGAGGCATCTCTTCGTGTTGGTGGAGCTTAGAGTCTAAGCTTACGCTCTACACGTCTTACCATGCACCCCACCCCATCACACCACATCACACATCACACACATTCACACATTGGGCAGACAAAATCCTAAACATCCACCAACATTCAAAACCACACCATCAAACACCCCATCTTTCGCAACACAACATATTTTGGCCAATGTCCGAATATCTCTCAATTAACAGCATATTTCTTACATTACCGTCCCTCATAATAATAACTTACTTTTGCCAACGTACATTATCCTTCTTTTTAATGTGTGTTGTCTGTGTTACTGTAAGTCGTTTCAATGAGTTTCTAGGCCCCATTCTTAACGCAGTAATAAAGATTTCAATATCAATGTAGTTAGAGTATCTTAAAGAAAGACTTTCCAAATTAGGTGGGAACTTAAAAGTATCAGTTACCGACGACATCAATAGATTATTACCATCTAGATTTAAATACGATATTTTAGTTTCTACAAACGAAGCTAAAACTGATTCTAATGAATACCACGTTTTAATGCTTATCAAAAAATCTATTGATAGCTCGCGTAGATTTTTAAAAATTTGAACAGAGTCTAAAATTTGCTGTATTGATAATTTCGTATTAGATAGATCAAGACTTATTAAATTTGATTTCATTACAAAAGAAGTTTTTGCAAATGTAGAAATCGGACACGCTCTTAAATAAATCGATATGTTACGATCTGAATGTATATTTGCGAAATGGAAATCGCTCAACTGCGTTATATTACATGCGTAGCGAAAAGTTATATTTTCCAGCCGTTTAAGTTTTTGAAATCCCGAGCCTAATTTGCAGTTTCTACCAACTAAATCAATAGTCTGTAGGTTTGATAAAACTGAGATTGCCTTATCTGGGTAACACGTAGCTGATGGGTAAATTGGATTGCTTGAATCTGCAAAAAAAAAATTTAGAAGAAATTCAACATCTTTCGCGTTCTCTAAGATTTTGGGAGATAGGGGTGGGGGGGGGGGGGGGGAGGCTCTTTTAAAAAAAGCTAACAGAACAGAACTCCGTTTTGAATTTTTTCTTGTTATTTTCTATTAGAATGAGTCTTTTATTTTTAGTTACAGCCTTAGATTAAATTTTCGTTTTTACATTCATTTCAAATTGTTTTTTTTTCTCGTGCTAAGTAGGCTTCTTATAATCTAATTCTATATTGTAGAGCTTCAGTGTTTCCGACAATAAAAGAAACATTCAAACACGAATTCCGATACGTTTCAGTAGTATACTAGACAACCCTGTATCTTTGAGGAATGGGATACCGGCTACACAACGAAACAAAGACTTTTATCATGTTTACACAAACTCTGTTTTGTCTCATACACAAGACCTCCACCTATTATATCAAATAGATGTATTATGTTAAAGTTATTCCTATATCTAGTTGATACTTCACTCAGTTATATATTCACTAGGAGAGACAACTCCAAAATCAAACAGCTACTGCCTTGTAGTTTGTTCTTGGGTGATCAAAGGCTATGGAAGCAAATCCAGAAAGAAAAGCAGGCTGAAGTCGGAGTCAACGGGCCATCCAGTATGGCGCATAACATGCTGGCACGCACTGCTTAATTTTATGATGGAGGAAAGAAATAGGACTAACAGAAGTGGCGTCCTGCCTGTGGAATCCCGCCGCGCAGGTAGGGGGCCGGGCTCTCCGCCTCAAAGGAGCCCACAAAAGCGAGCTGGTGGTTCCTCTATTCTTGCCTGGCCAGCCAGGGGCAAGGATCAGAAGGTAAATTCTACTGGCCAAAATAGTGAGGAAAACAACAAATTACTTGTTATCCTGCAGTGGAATGCAGAGGGAGTTCATAAAAAAAGGAAGCCTTAAAAATATTCCTACATGAAAATAAAGTAGACGTTGCTTGTATTCAAGAAACTCACCTCAACAACAATCTTCGCTTCTCTATTAGAGGATACACCTGCATAAGGCAGGACAGGGAAAACAGACCTAAAGGAGGTATCCTCATTCTCATAAAAAATGACATTCCAACAACAGATATCGTTATACCAAACTCAACAGCATCTGAGATAATGGGCACCAAACTCATACTTGCAGAAGGTAACCTAAATATCTTCAATTGCTACTGTCCTCCTGATAAGGACCTGGAACTGGACCGCATCTCCCTGCCAAACAGCGAAGAGTGCCTGGTTGTGGGAGACACGAACAGCCACTCCCAGAGCTGGGGTTACCCTGACCTCAATGCTAAAGGAGAGGAAATTGAAGAATGGCAAGCAGAAAATAGGCTCATCCTTCTAAATAAACCTGATGACAAACCAACTTTTTACTCAAGGTCTTGGTTAACCACGACTACCCCCGACCTAGCTTTTGCTACTAATGGCATATCCAAAAAATGCAAAAGAGAAGTTGCAGATCAACTAGCCACTAGCGACCACCGACCAATCCTGATACAGATAGAAACATCAAACAGGCCAATTGAAGCCTACCCCCGCCCTAGATGGAACTACAAAAAAGCTAATTGGGAGCTCTTCTCTTCCCTCACAGACTCCTACACAAGACCAATCAACTGTAAAACCAACCAGGTGAACAAGTCATACACAGCCTTCTCAAAAGCAGTTCTGTTAGCAGCCAAAAAATCTATTCCAAGGGGAGCAAGGAAAAATTATATCCCAAACTGGACTCCAGACCTCCAGATTCTCCATGACGAGACAATTGATGCTAGAAACATTGTTGAAGAAAATCCCACTGTAGAAAATAACATAAAATTAAAATCAGCAAACGCAGTCTTTAGAAAAAAGTATCTAACTGCATTGAGGAAAAGCTGGCAAGAAAAAACAGAACACCTCAATGTAGATAGAGATGGTCATAAACTATGGAGTATTGCAAAAAGGCTAAACCAAGAAGAAAACAGAGCTACTCCCATAGTCATCGACATTGAAAACACGATAAAAACAGAAAAGGATGCAGCAAAAGAATTTATAACCCACTTCAGCAAAGTGGGACAAATAAATATCAGCCACCAAAGAGTAGAAGAGGTTAAAAATCAAACTGAAGTTAAAGAAAAACTACAGAAAGTCTCTCCCCCCTCCTCCACTGGAATGGTAGCTCGAATTAGCAAGAAGGAGCTCGGAGAAGCAATGAAGCTCCTCAAACTTAAGCAAGCTCCAGGCCCTGACAAAATCTCAAATGATATGCTCATGCACTTGGGCCCCAATGCTAAGAAAAAACTGCTCCAAATATTTAATGCAAGCTGGAAATCTGGGAAAATCCCAAATATTTGGAAAAAAGCAATCATGATACCTGTTCTAAAAATAGGAAAACCCAGGAACAAAGTCGATAGCTATCGCCCAATAAGTTTAACAAGCTGCGTTTGTAAACTGATGGAAAGAGTAGTAAACAACAGACTGACCTGGTTTCTAGAATCGAACAATCTACTAGCAGACGAACAGGCAGGCTTCAGGAAGTGCAGATCTACTGAAGACCAAATCACCTTCATTTCTCAGGAAATAGAAGATGGCTTTCAAGAAAAAAAACCAACCTCAATAGTGTGGGTCGACTTTGAAAAAGCCTTTGACAAGGTTTGGGAGCAAGGCTTAATTCTAAAGCTAATAAACCATCAAGTATCTCATAACATGCTAAACTGGATAAAAGGTTACCTAAGCAACCGAAAAGCATCAGTCTCCATGCAAGGAAAAAGAAGTCACACAGTAACTATAAAAAATGGAGTCCCTCAAGGAGGAGTCTTGTCTCCTACTCTCTTCCTCATTTATATAAATGACTTAAATGAAAACATCCCAAGGAGAGTAAAAAGAAGCATGTTTGCAGACGACCTTTCACTAATCAGCACAGAGGAATATATTGGTACCTCAAAATTTCGTCTTCAAGAAACACTTGACAAGCTCGGCAAATGGACCAAAAACTGGGGCTTATCCATCAATACCAAGAAAACAACTTATTCAATCTTCACCTTATCAACTAAACATCAAAAAATGAAACTTACCCTAGAAAACCAAGAGCTAGAAAAAAATGACCACCCCAAATACCTAGGAGTCACTTTTGACACTCGACTTACCTGGAGAAAACAAATAGAAAACACACAAAGTAATGGGATCAAAAGACTTAATCTAATGAGGAAACTGGCAGGAACAGACTGGGGAGCAAATCACCACATCCTGAAAAAAACCTACACCAGCTATGTGAGACCTACGTTAGAATATGGTGCTTCGGCTTGGGGCTCAGCAGCAAAAACAAATATTAGCAAAATTGACAAAGTTCAGAACATTGGTTTGAGAATAATGACAGGAGCCATGAAAACAACACCCATAAATGCTATGGAGGAAATAGCCGCTCTTAGCTCAATAGAAGAAAGAAGAGAATCAAAAATCCTCACTCATTATACAAAGCTAGAGGCACTGGAAAACCATAACCTAAAACAAAAACTCCAGAAACCCAGTCCATCAACCAGACTACAAAGAACAAGTTTCATCAAAGAAGCAAAGAATCTGAAAAAGAAATATGAAATCGAAAATATCATTCCTGAAGCAATAAAAACTCAAAACCTCTCCCCGCGTTGGATCTCCCACTGTCACTTAACCATTATTGACTCAATAGACACCATAGGAAAAAAATCTGACTATGATCTAGAAGAACTTAAGAAAATAACAAATAAACACATTAAGGATCAGTACCCCAGCAATACCTGGATTAGAGTTTTCACAGATGGCTCAGCTGAAGATGCCACAAAAAACGGCGGGGCTGGCATCCTTATTGAATGGCCAAGCGGAAAAAGCCTGGAAAAGGCAATAGCCACAGGCAGCCTATCCGACAATTTTAGGGCAGAAAAAGAAGCTTTAGAACACGCAGCAAACCTCCTGTCAGAACACCCTGAATCACCGAATAGTCAGATTGTATTTCTTACAGATGCCAAATCAGTCCTGCAATCCCTACAAAATCCGGAGTCCTATATTCAAACACTCATGACAGCACTAGAGAGGCTAAAAAATACCTGCAGCAGAATTGTGCTGCAGTGGATCCCGGGCCATTGCCAGATCCAGGGTAACGAGATCGCAGACCAGCTGGCAAAAATTGGGGGAAAGAAACCACAACCGGAAATTTCGCTACACCCAAAAGAAATAAAAAGAATAATTAAACACAAACAAACGCAAGTGTGGTCTGTCACACATCCTCACTACATTAAAGACGACGGCTATTACAATTTAACACGAAAACAACAATACATAATCTTTCGACTTAGAACAGGCCACAACAGACTAAATCAACACATGCACAAAAAACTGAAGGTTGGGTGTAGCGAAATGTGCCCTTGTGGCAAGGCCCCGGAAAACACGGAGCACGTACTCCAGGATTGTACTCTGTATAGCCAGGCAAGAGGCAGACACTGGCCCCAGCCCACCCCACTCAGGGAAAAATTATATGGGACACCTGACAAACTGGAAACCACAGTCCGGTTTGTCCATGAAGTTGGACTTGTTGTCTAATTCCTCCACCATATTCAAAAATTAAGAACGAAGAAGAAGAAGAAGAAACTCAGTTATTTGTTAATGTTTCAATTAATTTTTTAAAAATGTATTTATTTTAATTTATTTGTGAAACACTGGCAATAAATGTTGTAAATTGTCAGTAAATAAAATAATAAAGAAAGTAATGAATATATTTAGATCTCGATTTCGAAGAACTGTTTAAAGTATCTTTTTTGGTAAGTGATTATATTGTTGGAGTATAATAGAAATTATTATAATAAAAATAACCCAAAAATATATAATTCATACCAAACAAATGAAGGGAAATACTCCAAAAGGACAAAAATAAATCACCGGAAAAAAAGTAATAGATAAAATGCTGAATACTTACCTGATTCTAATGTTTGCTCATGAAAACGATTTTCATCTATCGTAAAATTTAAGATGAGGAATTTTAAATCTGTCAAATTATTGAGCCCTACAAATGCTGCATCAGAAATGTCTAAATTAAAATCTTCTATAATAATTAACTCTTTTAGGCTTGTTAGACCAGAGAATGTATTAGCATTTAAAATCTTTAGACCATTCTGCGCCATTGAGAGAAACTGTAAGTTTTGAAGTCCTTGAAACACGTTGCCAGCTAATTCTGGAATTACGTTGTATGCCAGGTCCATATATCGTAAAGATAATTTTTGAAATAGAAAAAACGTTTCGCAAAAATCGATCGCTCTAAAACTTTCCAGGGTTAAGTTTTTCAACTGGTCTAATCCATCAAGTAAACCACAGGCTAATGTTGAATTCCCACACCCATCAAGTTGTAGATCTAAAACAGTGGAAGGGAACATCGGCATATTAACCAGGCAATCACATTTAATACTGTAAATTATTCCTTTGTCAGATAAGCAGCGACACTGTTTTGGACAAGAGAATTCGCTGGACTTAGATTTATGATCGTCCAACCATTGCTGAGTTTTAAGTATGTTTAAATCAGTTTTCTTTTTTACATCTTGTGACGATCCAGCATATGCGCCTTTGTTAACACACATCGTGAATACAACACTGAACAGACACTGCGCTATAAAAATATGAAATGTCATTTTATATGTTTAATTTAAATAAGTCAATAAAAACACAGCATAAGATAACAACTAGAGAAAGGCGACTACAGGACAAATAGGATAGTCCATAAGTTTTGCTAACTGTTTGTTTTGTTTACTTTAAAGAATGAATTTCCTGGTTTCAAGTGGATACATAGTCGTTATTAAACTACTTAAGCAACTAAGTATGATAGTACATTTAAATGTATGACCGCTACATAGTAGACACGACGAGTAAAATATAAACGAAGTTATGTCGTTGTTTTTTTTAAACCCCCACAAAATATTAACAAGTTATGCACATTTTAAAAAGTACTTTTTTTCGGTAAAGAGATATCGTTTAGATCAGAGATAATTTACACAGTATTTCAAAGATTTGTATCTCTTTTCTAAAAAGTTGATACTTCCAACGATGAAGTTTAATAATGATGGTTAGGTTATATTAAAAACATATATATCATGTTATATAATAGGAGCATAATCCCCGTGAAAAAAAAACTCATTTCCTGCAATATGTGGACTGCAGTTAAGAAGGCTGATTTGCGATAATTTTTCCCCTGTTATTTACAATATTACGTAGAACCATATCAAACCACTGTACACCGAAACAATAGCACAACAAGTCGAAATTTTAGAGATAAACCAATGAATGTAATTTGCTAAAGTACTATGACAGTGATTTTAAAAAATCAATAAAATCAAAACCATTAATTTGTCAGAGTGACAATCTCATTCTGAAAGCGCAAGGACTGGACGAGGGGGGGGGGGTGTTAAGAAAATGTTGCTAATCTTCATAATTTTTTTAAAAGTGAAATATTTAAAATGTATTTTGCAATTATATTTCACAAATAAAGTTTTTGTAATCTGAGCAGCCACCATCGCCCAGTCCAGAGTTGATAGGGTAGTAAAAAACACAGTCAGAATCGCCGCTATTGTCTGGTTCGCCTGAAATTCGAAGAGATTTGACTTTTCATTTTTTTGTATTATGGCATTTTAAACAAGAAATAAAAATAAGATGCAAAAATTTGAAAGATAATCAATTTTAAAAATTAGGCATTTTATTAATAAGTGTCATGACATATTAGATAAATATTAATTCAGCGCTGTCGGTACATATGAAAAAAGAAGAAATCTAGTACTGTGGCTCAATCTCATTGGTTACCCTTTCAAACCTGACGGTCAATAGGGCAGATGACACAGAGTTCATCTATTTCTATGGTAACGGTACATGCAGGGACTGTGTGGTCATTTACTATGCCCATCCGCCTTTACGTCCTTCAACGTTAGTCAGGTTAGGTACCCATGATAGCTAAATAGACTCAGTGACGTCCTAACTTCCCTCAGCCAATCTGTAAATGTATTGACGCAACGATGCTCGGCCGCTGTGACTTCAATAAAACATATGCAATTAAAATTAAATGACTTTAATAGCCTACATCCTTATTGGCGTAGCAACCATATTGCCAAAGTGGACGAGCTTTTATTTTAAGTAACAAATAAACCAGTATCTAGAGTCTAGAGGCTCGATATCTGTTTCTTACTTCATTATTTTTAAAAAGACAAAAATTACTCTGAATCGTACTGTATTTTATCGATTACAATTTCGTGATGTGTGATTAAAGTATTAAAAATCGTATTCTATTTCTTTGACTGCATGTTCATAGTGATGGGTTAATCCAGACCAATTCTTCTTCTACTTTTGACTTATTTATTTAGCTTGCCCTACAGGACCCCATTTTGTTTCTCTCTGATGTCCTAATTTACTGGAAGTTGAAATGTTAGAATTTTTAAAGCATCTTGTACCGATAAACATAATTTTAACAGGACTGTATTAGTGAACCTATGCAAATATATAAAAGGGAAAATATCTGAGTAGATAACAATCCCATTTAATACTGTAAATTATTCATTCGCTAGAAAAACAGCGCCATTGCTCTCGACAAGAAAACACGTAGGATTCAAATTTATGCCGGTCAGTGGGAGATCTGCTACGCCGCTGTACATGCCTAAGACTAGTTTCACTCTCCTGTGATAGCCGTCTCACGTCTGATTGTTAGCCGTCTCACGTCTGATAGTTAGCCGTCTCACGTTTGATAGCTAGCCGTCTCACGTCTGATAGTTAGCGGTCTTATGTCTGATAGTTAGCCGTCTCACGTCTGATAGTTAGCAGAGTTTCTTCCAGGCATCTCTTCGGGGGGGCGAAGCCCCCCCGAAAAAAATTTACCGCCCCCCCCCCCGAACGAAATGAAATTTATATAATTTATATAGAAAATATATACTTTTAACAGCGTCCGCCCCCCCCCGAAGAAAGTTTACCGCCCCCCCCGAAGATTTCAAGTGCCCCCCCGGAGAAAAAAGTCTGGAAGAAACACTGATAGTTAGCCGTCTCACGTCTGATAACTAGCGGTCTTACGTCTGATAGCTAGCAGTCTTACGTCTAGCCGTCTCACGTCTGATAGCTAGCCGTCTCACGTTTGATAGCTAGCCGTCTCACGTCTGATAGATTGCCATCACAAGTCTGATAGATTGCCATCACACGTTTGATACTCTAATCACTCCAGAACGCAGACCACGATAAAATATATATGTACCTGTCATGAAGATTGTCATCTGCCAGTTTTTGTCCAGAACAGTTCCATCGTCGTCCCAACGGAATGTTCCCTCTACATTGATGTCATCTAGACCAACCCAGTAGAGGCCAGGTAGAGTCCTTAGTATAGAGAGTTTCTCGTACGTTTTTACTGTGTACATGTGGCCTCCCATAGCTTGGAAATAAATATAATTATATCACACGTTGATATATCAATATAATTATATTACAAGTTGATATATCAATATAATTATATTACAAGTTGGAGAATCTATATAATTATATTACACGTTGATATATTAATATAATTATATTACAAGTTAGTGAATCAATATAATTATTTTACAAGTTGGTTAATCAATATGATTATATTCCTAATTGCTGGAGACTTAATATACTGTTATTTGAAGTTGGCGAATCAGTATTGTGATATTTCATGCTGTAAAAGCAACATAGTTATACTATATCCTACAAGTTGAAAATTCAATGTTATTTTATTACAAGCGCAATACAACACACCCTCTTGTATCAATCTCAAATAAACATATCCCAATTGCATATACGTTCATTAAAACGTGCAAATGTACAAAATAGCATTATTATTCTAATATTATTTAACAAAACCCCGCTTAAAAGTAAACGCTTTAAATAGCTGACCGGTAAGAATTGACGATATAAAATAATATTTTTTATGCAGCTGCAAAATGTGACACATACACATACATAAGTTAAAGAACATTTGTATTGATATGATCCGAGAGCTAATGTCCCCAAAAACACTTCAAACAGCGTGAACTTTGTCTTATCATTTACACTTATTTATTTAAACACTCTGAAGACAGAAATAACCAGAGTTAACCCCGAGCTTTTCTTGCCTTAGATCCGTATCCTGACCCTAACCCACCACTTTACCCGTGATGCGTACCTAAATTAGAGACCCGTATCCTGACCCGTGTCCGAACCCGATATCCATATCATAGCTTGAGACCCTTACCTGACCCGAGAAATATATCGTGACCCAAGACCCGTAAATAGAATGACGTACCCCCACAATCAGCTCTGGCAGCTGTGAAGGTCCGTGTATATGAAGAGTTGATTTTCAAAACGCGATAAGCGCCATTTTAGAAAAAAATGAGATAACGTGCCCATATTGTAAAGCTACTCAGTTACTATTAGGAAAACTTAATTTTAATCTTCACGGCGCAAAATTTTCATTTTATTTCTATTTTGTAGCTTAACAAAAGCTGGATATACCTCATTTTGCAACGAAACGCAAATTTTGGGACAAAAAAAAAGCATCTTTTTATGCAGGTACATTTCAAAAACCATTCTAGTCCTATTTATATGAGGGTTATGAACCTAAAAACAATCTGTACTCTTCAAATTAAAGTCTCTCGTTAGAGACTTGCATCATTTTTGAAAAATGTTCAAATAACTGAAATTACTCACTAAAAACACTTTAAAGTAACAGAAAAACATGGTACAATTGTAGTGAGATGATAACACTGGGAATATAAGTGGGTCTTAATAAAATAATAAACTAAAATATTGGACATCAGATGTATTATTAGAAAAAAAATGGATATACAGCGTTTTGTAGCTTAACAAAAGCTGGATATACCTCATTTTGCAACGAAACGCAAATTTTGGGACCAAAAAAAAGCATCTTTTTATGCAGGTACATTTCAAAAACCATTCTAGTCCTATGTATATGAGGGTTATGAACCTAAATTGACAAACAGTTTTAGCATATTGTACAATGGCTTCGTGTAGGAGAAAAGTGCGATTTTCTCGAAACCCAAATTTTGGATATATTGCATTTTGAAAATCAACTCTTCATATGTAGACAGCCACACACAAGCGCTGTTGTTGCCGCTGGTAATGACCTTGAAGTTGGATTTCGTATTACAGAAGGGACCAGCAGTGTAAACTTTGACCTGGTCGTTGACCTTTGACCCATTAAACGGTACGAGCCATGATCCTTTTGTCCACGCCCAAATATAAAATAAGAAATAAAACAAACAAATAGTTAATTTAAAATATTTTTAAACGTGTCCCCTACAAAAAAATTAATGTAGATAAGCTGTAAAAATGTATTATGATTGATACCTGCGGATTATCGCGGTAAAAAAAAATAAGCTTACCTAATTCACACAGTCCACTTGTCCGGTTGTACGCAAAAGAAAAGCAAATTGACATGTAATTTGCACATAGCCTTGCGCAGTCAATGTTGCTAAGCACACTTTTCTGTATTCCTAGACTGGTTAATTTCACAGACCCTGATGTCTCTCGCCGAAATTCTCTCTCAGTTAAAGTCCAATTCACTGTTGAAAAAAATCACGGGTTTTAAACAAATGTTACGCAGCTAAAAACATTTGTTGTTGCTTGCATCTTATAAATTCTGACTGGAATATAATTGCTAAAACAGAATGTTATCATACAAATTTGCAGTTTCTAAAAGAAGTGCGGACTATAGATATTAAGGAGACTATATATATATATATATATATATATATATATATATATATATATATATATATATATATATGTATATATATATATATATATATATATATATATATATATATATATATATATATATATATATATATATATAGACAGATATATATATGTGTGTGTGTGTGTTGTGTGTTTGTGTGTGGTGTGGTGTGTTTATATATATAATTCAACAAAAATAAAAATGTCACTTTGTTTAAACTGCAACACTTGTTTACGTGTACCTACATAAGTTCGAAAAAAGCAGAAATCCAATATCTGTCAAGATATCTTACAATTGTAACTTATCTATCTGAACTTACAAGAAACAAAATATGAAGAAAAAAAACCTTTTATTTACTGTTCCTTTAACATACCTGCAAATTATACTAAGTGTTACAAAAATATATTTCTAAAAACAAAATAGTGTTGTAAATATTAAAAAAGAATGATGAGTTCATTATTATATTATATCATTACAATGCTACTCACCACGAAAAAATAAAGAAAACATAAACAAAAACAAGTATAAAGAAAAACATCGCATCTTCCAATTTAATTGCAGTTTGATTTTTTTCAACACGATCTTGCAGTGGCACTACAGAGCAAGTCATTAAACAAATGAAACACCACACTCTCCCTAGTCCAGACTCTTGCATCGCTTTAAGAATATCAGGAAATAAATCGATTGGCTTTAACAGCTGAAATAACAAACAGTGGATTGACACATCAAACATTTTTTTTTATCAAGTTTATAAATGATGTTGAATAAAAAAATCAAATCAACATCTACCAAAGAACCCCACGATGTGAAAAAAAAATCTTAAACGATTGACTGAATTTAAAAGCCGGATACAAAATTGAGTTTTTACTTCAAGAAATGTACCAGTCTGAGGAATAAACACTTTAAGTTCTTACTCAATTTCATGAAGGAATAAAGGAAATCAAGAGCTCTCTAGACGTCTGTGTTTATTGATGTGTGAATATGCTGATCTCATACTTAAGCCAAACCATTTACTCATATATAAATATTCAAAATCCGTTTAACTGTCGTTATATTATAGCTTTTTAAGAGACCTTTACTTAACTTTTAAGAGGTTCTTTTAATTAGTTCAGTATAGAAAAAATATTCAAATGGTGTTATATATATATATATATATATATATATATATATATATATATATATATATATATATATATATATATATATATATATATATATATATATATATTTATATACACTTTAATTAAATACGTTTTTGAAGTATTTTGAGAGTGGCCAAGCTGACTGGAATTCTTTCAAACCGCTGATAATTTTCCAGACAGCTTTCACCAGTCAAATTTCAGCTTAACAAAAATCTCTATTTCCAGCGAATAAAGCCAAATCTCGCAAAAACAGTTTTTTTGTCACTTTATTTGTACAGATACAGACTAAGCTGCAGGTTTGTAAGTGCAGGAGGAAACACCGGAACTTATTACTTATAACATAAACGTTATTGAAATTTTTGTTCTAAAATGGAGATCCAAAATTTGAAATAGTAAATAAAGTCATTCCAGATTTGAAGAATTCTATGATATTGTGTTGCTTTTTTTTCAGATCGACAAGTTTTACTTGCTCGTATTCGGAAGTATAGCGGTAGGTATTTTAATTCTGCAACAAAAATCGAAATTAAGATCTTGACAGATCTAGATTCTTTACCCTTAGACGCAAAAAAAAAACACATGTGCCTCTGTATGTGTGTGTGTATGTGTGTGCGTGTGTGTTTGTAATTTTGTGAGAACAACGAAATTTCCATAATAACAAGTATAAGATTCTGTGCGTAGATTTCTATTTCTTTTGGGCGTTTCCGTTATCCGGAAGTGGTACTTTACTCAGTTTAGGGATCCTCATAAGCCTTCAGAATATGTAAAATCTAATCATATATCAGCATATTCAAGAACTCTTCGTCGCTGTGTTTTCTGGTAAAACGTGCGGTTTTGTCACATACGTACGTACAATCATTTACCAAGGCTCAATGTCACTGGAAATGCGATTCAAACCCTTACTGTTTTGTACCAATAGGCAAGATAGCTAAGGGAGCTGACTCCTGCTTTATTGATTGTTATCGTTTGTTTACTTATCAGTTCAAAATGATTGACTGTTAAGTCAATATATGTTACAAAAATCAATAAGCGCTTTTACTTCAAACAAAAAGTTCTTTTGCAAATTGTATTCGGTGTTTTTATTTGCGTCAATAGCAACACTTGACTGAAGATGCTTTTGTAACACACACTAAAAAAACTCCAACTGTTGATTTTTTTTTTATAATTACCCTAAGCATCGTTCTTTTTAAATTGATTTTTTCACTGTACAATGCAACAAAGAAAAGAAGAATTAACAAATGCTCAGACCATTGTTATATTTAAAAGATTTTGTTCGATTAGAAAAACAGCCCATTGTTCAATCTTCGATGAAAAGAGAGAGAAATGATAAGCTTAACGTGAACCTTGTTTGTTGAGTAATTCAAAAGAAACATTGAACATTATATTAAAAATTATCTTAAGCTTTAAACAATGTCACCATCAAAATGTGGATTTGCAAAGAAACTGATTTTATTTTACTGAAGGGCTAAGCTTTTTAAAGAAAAAAAAAATCAATGTAACGCAAAAAAAACAACAGTTTCTTAATTTAATGGGTTAACAATTTCTACCACAACAACTTTATTATATTTTTAAAAAATATTAATAAACGATTTAAAAAAATAAATAAAGATAAGATTTTTCCCTAAACCGTTTAAACTTTTCAGTGTACATGGATGAGTAATAGGATGATTTGTGCGCTAAGTTGTATGTTTTTGCGATGATCTGTAGGCATGTGGATTGTGGGAAACTGTATTAATCTGTGTTTTGAACTGTATTTGTTACTATGTTGATGTGTAGAAAATAAATCTGCGATTTGTTTGCATAATCCATTTAATTTAAATTTAATACAAATTTTTAGTATTGCACTATGTCCTCAATACTGTAGGATTCATAAGTATAGTTTAAAGTAATAATTCATATTATGGAAACTCTTAAACTCCGACAAATAAATAAAAATTCCCAAGCTACATAGAACATGTACAGCATTTAGTTTTTATTGTTTGTATCAATGTCTTCATGTACGTTCAAGACACAAAGTATTTGAGTGAAGCTCCTCTTTAGACCTAGAAATTCACTGGACAGAGATCCGACCTCGAGACATACAGCCCAACGCTCTATCTTTCGACCACGCCGTCCCATTTGTTACAATTAAAAGTAAAATAATGACAAAAACTTGCAGACATATTTTTTTAGCTTATTTATTCTGAAGCTATTATTAGATGAATTATGTAATTCTTTAATGTATGGCATAAGATAGAGTCTGATAGTTTTTAAAAAAAAGCATTAAAAAAAAAGAAACAATGAGTGTCTTAAAATGTCTCAACATTGGAGTGGTTTTTTAATCCAAGGGAACAAACTCAAACAAAAACTGACATTTTTATTTTCTTTTTTTTTTCCTTATTTTTCTTTCTCACTTTGGTTGTAAGTTATGGTTAAATAAAACTTTGGTTAAGACTAAAGTTGGTGTTGTGGCTAAAGTATAGTGACGCCGGCTACATCAGCATACAAAAACTACACTAATCTGAATAATGCAGTAGAATCTAGGCTTTGTATATTCCCGAATGCATTTTAACCCGATGTACACATCTTGAATCGTTTCATTTATCTTATAGACAGCTGTACTTTTTAAGCCAACACATTTCGATTGTAGTTGGGTGAACCTTAGTTTTATTTTATTTTATGTTTTGTTGAATAATATACAGATGTTTATTTAAATGATGTACTATTAAATTAGAATTAGATAGAAAAATACAATGGATTATATTATCTAATTTTCAATGTTTTTCTTCTTCTTCTTCGTTCTTAATTTTTAGTGTTGGAAGGGATCGAGCTTTATCTGCCAGAGGGTTGAACTCAAGACTTTTTTCGAATTTATCAACCATGCGCTTTTGCCGACTGGACCACAATTAAGAATACGTGTCAACTGGTTATGCGCCATTGAGGCTATTGACTCCGCTTTTCTTTTTGGATTTGCTTCCATAGCCTTTGTTCAACCCAGGGGCGGAACTACAGTGCCGCCAGACTCCGCAATGCGGGGGGGGGGGGGGGGGGGTGCACGCCGTTTAGGGGGCCCACAGTCGCCCATAATCATTTTTTTTTTAAGTTAAAATTAATTTTCTTGCATTTTTGACCTGATGGTTGTTTTGAAAAAAGAATACTGTAGCTGCGGTTGGAGTATCTTTATTCTATAGACACCAGCCCACGCTCTTGTATATTGTTTTTCCTACAATCAAACACACGCTGTTGTCGGCAAAATTCTTTTGAAAAAACATCAATTGCGCGAGAGACCGCTAGATATTAAGACGGCTTTTTGAGACCATACCAATTTGGTACTGATGGATAAAAGCACATCGGTGCTTTGTTGTCTCTTTTAAGTTCCTTTCTCAGACCACCCCTCCCGCTCTTAGCCTTACAAAAAGCGAATAGAACAACTAAGCTGGCTCGTATCGGTGGTAGTGTAGACAAACTAGCGCTCCAACAACCAATATCCAAGAAATAAAGTGCCGACATTGTTTACATTTAATAACCACTGTTCTAGAAAACAAGGCAAACGTCTCAAATAAATACACGAATGATAGAATGTTATATATATATATATATATATATATATATATATATATATATATATATATATATATATATATATATATATATATATATATATATATATACATATATATATATATATATATATATATATATATATATATATATATATATATATATATATATATATATATATATATATATATATTAGTTTCGTCACTAGCACTTTGATGGTGGTTTTGTAAATAACAAATAGATAACAGATATAATACAGTAGTGATATTAGATAGTAGCTAAGACATGCTGTTGCGTAAAATTTTTTATAAAAAATATACACATGAGCTGTAGTGTGAAAGATAGGCAAACGTTCAAACCACTTCCATAAATTATTTCCCTTTTTCAAATAGCCAAATAGGGGTGCTTATATGCTCCTTTTAATAGATTTGTAATAATCAAATTAAACAGCAATTACTTATCTTAACTATTATTTTATAAAAATAAGTACTAAAGAATGGTGTAGCATAATAATGAAATGTAGTTAAAACTAATAATAAAAAAATAAATTAAAAAAAATAAACATAACACGAGACACCATTACTTATACAAAGCTTAAGGGGATTTATATACTTTTGACCGACTTAATGATTAGAAGTATTAATGCAAACATAAATGAAAACAGAGATTTTCAAAACAGACCAATGCACTCATACACATGACATGTTCTTGTGATTAGATTTAATTGATTTTTTTTTCAAAACCAGATCAGGCCAGAAATGAGTATCCTATGTTTGTATTGAGTGTTT
Organism: Physella acuta; assembly: GCF_028476545.2. NCBI lineage: Eukaryota > Metazoa > Mollusca > Gastropoda > Physidae > Physella > Physella acuta. The sequence goes on from NW_026733278.1 coordinate 119,046, forward strand.
ATATATATATATATATATATATATATATATATATATATATATATATATATATATATATATATATATATATATATATATATATATATATATATATATATATATATATATATATATATATATATATATAAATATATATATTCTTCAAATATAAATATATATATATATATATATATATATGGGGGACCCAAAAAAAATTTTTGCGAGGTGGCCCATTTTTTCTAGTTCCGCCACTGGTTCAACCAAGACCAAACTACAAGGCAGCAGTTGTTTGATTTTGGAGTTGTCTCTCCCAGAAGAGTGGCTGTCCCCAGCTAACGAGCCTCATCTGCCCGAGGGTTCGAACTCTAGACTTTTCAGTTTAGCAACCATGAGCTTTACCGACTCGACCACACCGACCCCCTCAATGTTTTTAAATTAAAAATTTTAAGGTCTTAAATTTTTGACATTGTATAAAGAGTCGCTTTTGTTAATTCTTGTGACGAACTTTTGTCAATGCTATCTCTTAAAACCCAAGCATATTTATCTATCATTTTAAGCAAAATCGCCTTCATGAGTAATAAAACGAAATCATATACATATTGTTTATTTAATAAAAGCATTTAAATTACACGTTCCTGTTCAACAATTTCACAAATGGCGTAGCGAGTGTTATGCAAAACAAAATATTTCTTTCTCGTTTTATTGTCTAGAGCAGGGGTCTCCAAACTTTTCAGTCCGATGGCCGCATTAACTATGAAATTTCAGTTCGGAGGCCAGTTTTTTCCAGACATGTCGTGATTTTTCTGCACAAAGTCCATCAGCAATCACCGTCAAACAATTTTTCCTTGGACAAAAAGACCTCCGCAGACCGGATGAGGGGACTTCGCGGGCCGCATTCGGCCCGCAGGCCGTTGTTTGGAGACCCCTGCTCTAGAGTCTATAACATCAAGCTATAGTATCCAACGTTGCACAACTGTTCTCATATAATTAAGGTCGTTGAAGCATTTTAAAATATTCTAAACTTCCAGTTACTACTATGACCAAATCTTGCATTTTCGAGTTTGCTTTTTTTAAAAAAAAAACAACCTGATATTTATGAAGAAACTGCTTGCAGAGAGGATGTAAAAAGAAATTTAGATTTGTCAAATTGAAATAAATTAAGAAGTAAAACTTTTTTTACTTAGCATTTAGATCACGTGATAGATTTGACACAAAGCAGACAACTTATGTGCCTTCTCATAGATTCTTGTAACAAAAGATGTGTCATACTTGCTGAACGTAATTCTGTTCTTATCTTTTATGTTCAGACTGAGTGGTTTCAAGATTTACATTGTTATCTAACATTATATTCCATCTGTTAAGTAGGGATTACTTACAAATTGCTTTCAAGATCCCAATTTCGACGGAATAGTTTTGTTGATTTAGACACTTCAAACAATATTTTTATCTCTCTCCTCAAGACACCACTGTATTGCGTTCCTATTGTTTACATTAGCATTTACATTAAAATAACTGTGAAAATGATCAATATTTATTATTCATTTATTTATTATAAATGTTTAAATCCCTTAATTATTTTGTAATCAACGGGTTGGTAGGAAGTAAAGAATCGGGGGTAATTCTAACAGACGGGACATATTGAAAGTAGTCATGGCATGCTCCCAGTGTGTACTTTCACGTAAAATAACTGTTCTATTTAATAAATGGAAGAAAATGGTGGGAAGAGTCATACTGAGCGAAATTATGTGATTAGCGAAATACTCTAAAATCTTGGACTATTAAAGCTGAGAATTTAAGTTATCTAAATAAAAAATATATCCAATAAGTGCAAAAAGACATTCATATAGCTTTACAGAATATAATGTAACACAATATAATTGTCAAATAAGCAACACACAAAAGCAAAAAAAATAAATTTGAAAGTTTTGTGTTCCTTCCGTAGTTTTAAACATATGGCATGTGACGTCGTTGTTTATTGCGTTCTTTTCACACCAATAAACGCTTTTCCCGTTGCACAATTAAAATTGTGTTTCTATATTTGAATATGCATTTATTATTATTTTCTTTCTTTTTTAAGTAAAAAAATCACAAAGTTTCTTGTTTTTCGTCATGATGGGTTTCTTGCACTTTTGGATACTTTGTCCAGTTTTGTATTGAGAAAATAAATACTTAAACGAGAAAATAAATTGTATATGTTTAAATTACCATTTTTATGACTCTATTAATTAAAAATAATCAATTTTTTTCCGATATAATAAGCTCTCAAACAAATGTTTTACAACCGTCATCATATTGTTTTTGGCATCAATGGAAAGCTTGACTTCTCTTACAATCCGTTTTGCAGTATTTACAGATATGGTATTTTCGTGACCTACTTTTCGTTCTTTTTGCTGTTTTTCTCAGGTTGCAGGTTTTTAACACAAAAAAAAAGCCTACTACTTTTTTATTTATTAAACAATGCCAACCATATTTACAGTAATTGTTCTTCATGCAAAAATACAACTTTTTTTTCACGAGAGAGTTGTGATGGCTTTTATAAATAAAAAGTATTTGGTAATTAATATGCAAATTTTTTAAAAATTGAATACAAAAAATGTACGATATTTTAGACCTTGTGAAACGCTTACTTATAGCTATTTCAAAAAGTTGTCGCGACTAAAGTTTTAAAATATGCAGAAATATAAGCACTTTAAATGTGATTGCTATAAGTGCATAAATAAAAAAGCCTTAGCTTTTTTTGGGTATCCATGACAACCAAAATTGTTTTCAACCCTTTTTTTGCGGTTTAATACTTACTTTCATGTGCCAAACGTGGTAATAGTATTCAAAAGGCTTTAGATCTTAAATTGTAAAAAAATGAAAGAAAAAAAAAACGTATCATATCCCCTTAAAAAATAGTTCATAAATTTACACCCACCATATTTTTTTCAACAAAAGTCCGTATCTTTAGGTTCTCCATATATCGCTAAACATACTGATCACATCGCCTATAATAACATCCGGACAGAAAGAGAGAGATAGAGAAAGAGAGAGAGAGAGCGAAGTGCGCACATGGGCTTTTATATATTAGGATGTTTAATTTAATAAGTTTAAAACTTTACAGTGAAAAATAAAGTGCAAAAAAAAAACCAATCTATGTTTCAAAATATAGCAACCAGAGTATGTTATAAACATCAAACTACTTGTCAAGAGTAATGGCGTATAACAGAAGTGTCCAAAACGTTTGGTTATTTCTATAGACCAAGCAGTACATTGTTCTTGTAGATTGGCTACAATAAATTGTAGACTATAGTACCATCAATACCTTATTCTATTTGTCATTTCTAATGGCATGTAACAGATGTGTCCAGAAAGTTTGGTTATTTCTGTAGACCAGACACCTGTACAGTTGATTCCTTAAATAAGTTTCTACTTCAGGTGGGTATGTATTCAAGTCGACCCTCTCAACAAAGACAGGAACGATAACCTGACCTCGT